>NC_051863.1:46545225-46845225 GCF_015732765.1 Culex quinquefasciatus
TTTCCATTTTGAAGATAGCATTTCAGTCTCCTTTTCCTGGTTTTCTTACGGGAAGGCGTCGTTACATTTCAAACGGTATTGATTCAAATTTACGTTTACTAGCAAATCATTGAGCATTCGAAGAATTTTCACACCTTCGACAAGTGGGCAGATTTGTGTCTTCCTTTGAAGTAGGAATCCCAACTGGTTTGTTTTCTTCGATCGTCGTTGAAGTATTCGTTTAAGGTGGCACGAACCTACTTCGGGATTAAGTTTCAAACAGAACATCGGAACGAGACCAGAACCAGAGAAGAAAGTCTTAATTAAATTTCCCAGTCCCAGTTTCAATCGAGCTTATTTGTTCGAATTTCCATGTGACACAGAAACTTTCATGCTCTCACCGAGACGACATCGGCACCCGTAATGGGAGCGGAAATTGACGCCCAGCCGGGTAGCTTTTCCTTTCCGAGCGATTTCGAAAGTATGGCGTAAAAGCATTGGGATTGAATCGTTGCATGGTGGATGGGCTCTATCCAACAGGGCCGGAAGGAGCAATGGCAGGGGAGGAGTTGTGTGGTGATCGGAGTGTCACAATATTTGTGGTGTGTTAACACGTAACTTGGTGGGGAAATTCTTTGTCGTCTGGTTTTGAGGTTGACAATGCATTAAGTAAAAAAAGGATTGTTTGTAGCATTTTCTTCGAGCTTCGTCCCCAAGTATGAGAAATGTAATATAATTTTATAATATTAATGAACAATATGAGCAATTCCAGCTCAAATCAGTAATTTTTGTGGTACTTTTGTACCCGACCCTCTCCGATTTCAATGAAACTTTGTAAACATGTTATCCTAGGCCTATATAAGCCATTTTTGTGTATATGGAGCCAATTGTACTCGAAAATAACGTTTGAGAAAGGGCGTATGTTGTTTAAATATTTTTGTAATTTGCAATTTAAAAATTACCTACTGTATCTCGAAGCCGTTGCATTGTATCAAAAAGTGGTCAATGACAAACTTGTAGGAAATTGGATGGACTTTCTGAAAAAAAAAATACACTGAAACAAAAATACACGCCCCTTCTATGTCTTTTGTAACATCTTAGGCCATTTCCTCAAAAAATTACAATGGATAAAAAATCGTGACATCACCTTAAAATTTAACTTTTATGCTTAAAAATCTAAAAACCCGAATAAAAGTGGCGTTTTTTTTGTTTGATTGTATTTTTTCAGAAAGCCCGTCTAATTTCCTACAAGTTTGCAACCTAGTGCTTAAAATTTGCTTGCGCCATTTAGAGATATTTAAGTTTTAAATTTGCATCTTTTTTTACATTAAAATGGCTGTAACTTTTACCCTAAAGTCCAAAATTGACTTGTCAGATAATAAAAATGTTCTTTTTTTAGAGCTCTAAAAGTGCCCTGAATAACACTTTTCTCTAAAACTTAACCCTGAATTGCTACGTTAAAAAAACTGAAAAAAAGTTCAAGATGGTATGTCAGAGACATAACCGAAAAACATAGGACAAAACAATTTGAATGTGTTTTTGGACTGCTAGTGAAATCTGGAATAAGATTATTTTATTTTGTTTCATAGATTTGTCGGAAAAACTGTCATAAATGTTCTCCCAAGGTGAACCTTCCATGAGGGCACCGGCAACTCAAGGTTGTGGCCACTACGGTCGGAATGTCAATTTTCATGTACAGTATCAAAAACCATGAATTTTGATATCCACATTGCAACAACTCGTTCTGTAAATGTCCTCCCAGGCCCCGGGGGAACCTTCTTTGAGGGCAGCGGCCACTCCAGGTTATGGCCACCACTGTCGAAATGGCCATTATCATGTACAGTATCAAAAAATCATGAATTTTGATACCCATATTGCTACAACTAGTATGGTTCTGTAAATGTCCCCCCAGGCCCCGGGGGAACCTGCTTCGAGGGCACCGGCCACTCCAGGTTTTTTCCACCACTGTCGAATTGACCATTTTTCATGAGAACCGCCGCATCATAGTGACTTCAACGCGGTCCGCTTCGCTCGAATTTCATCCTTCTGCTGCCGGTGGTTCTTCCTTCTGGTTGCTGGTCCTCTTCTTCTATTGGCCGCTGCTGCTGCTGCTGCTCCGCGCCGGCTCGACGTGCACAGTTCGAGTGCTTGTTCCAAAGTGACTTGCTTTTGCGAAATTTTTTGCTTAAATAGCGGCACAGCCGGAGAACGGCACAAAAGGGGCGCGACCTCGAATGCATGCGCTCGCTCTGATTGGTCATCTGTCCGATTTGTACTGAAAAATTACTCATTTTGATTGCATGTTTTAAGTGCTTTAACTATGTTTAGTCAAATTATCTATGTAGTTAAACGGTAGCTGAAGTCTTCCTCTTTCGATTGGTGGTCCAACCGTCTGTATTGATTCACAGGGAAAAAAGATATAAGCATTCAAAATGTCCACTTTTTTAGCGCTTAAAAGTGACGCTTTGGATCGAATTTCTGAACTGGCCCCCCAATATAGTAAGTAGAGACATAGTCCTATGTCAAAAATTTGGTCATAGAAGGCGTAGATTGCGAGATAATATTTTGGTGTCTTAGACAAAGTTGCTTAGATTGGCAAGCCCAAAAACTTTTTAGAAGACTCAAAAAAACCCAAAAATGTTCCTGAAAAGTTAGATTTTCAAAATCACCCTAATAGTGATCCACCCTAATTTTCAACCAAACCAAAAGTTACCCCTTTTCATGTGGAACAACTCTTCTAAAGACACCAAAGCTCAAAAACTTTACCATTTTTCGGAAAATCAATTTTCCACTTAATTTTGCGATCTGGACCACTGTGCAATGCTTTTTTAAGATCAAAAATTGGTTGAAATAGTAGTTTATGCAACAAGTTGCAAAAAGAGGATTTTTTCAGCACGAGTCGTACATTTATCCAACGAGGTTCACCGAGTTGGATAAATACGAAGAGTGCTGAAAAAATCAAGTTTTGCAACGAGTTCCATACAGTATTTTTTGCAATGCCAAAAAACACACACTGAGTGAAATTATATGTAAAATTTTCATTTTTTTGTCAATAAATCGTTTAAATCAAAAAAAATTGAATAGTGTTACTTTCCAAAACAAGTGCTGAAAAGTTCAACTTTTCAGCACCCATTTGAGTGCTGAAAAGTAGAACTTTTCAGCATTTATTTTGAAAAGTGTTGCTATTCGATTCTGTTATTTTTGGTACAGAAAAGTAGGCTATTTCGTCGTTCAAGAGTAGTCAAGTAAGTAGTTTCACGACGGAATTGCAAAAAATGTTTTTTCGATTTTTTTAATCGAAGTCCGTCTAAAGGCAGGGTTGGGTTTTAGAGGGTTAGGGTTGTGCTTCTATATCTCATCTAAATGCAACATTTTTTTGTCTCTTTTTTCGACATTTTCACCCATCAGAATCTATCTTTCACAAGCATACCTTCACCTTCAATCTTTACCTTCTGCAATATTTCACGCTGAAAAGAAAACTTACAACACGCCAAGCAAAAGCCAATCAAGCAAACCAACCCCTCCTTGGCCGGGGAAGGCGGGGGTGCCAAAAAAGCTCCTGCTGCAGCCGTGAAGAGCACCAAGCTTCATGAAGCAATTGCCACTCGTCTTTGCACCTGAGATTGCACTCCAGGACTTGACTTTCACTCTGTACAGCTTCAACGATTTTCGTTTTTAGGACAGCAAAAAAAAAAAAAAAAAAACTGGAGTGTTTCTGCTAAAGAGTGGTGCCCAATGAACAAGATAAAATTCAATTTGGCGAGCAGGCGATTTTTTTTTGTGAAGATTAAGGGTCGGATTAAAAGATCTTTAACCTGTTCGAGAGGGGGGTGTGATGTTCTGGTGGAACGTTGTTTTACGTTTTAAAAATAGACCGAGACGTTTGGCAGTGGTATCGATTAGATTCCCCCTTTTTGGGGTATATTTTATATTGGTTGTAACAGCCTTGAAAATGAAATTTTGTCACACAGGAAAAGGTATTGCAAAATTCGAACGGTGTTTTGCATCAGCAAAAATATTTTCGTGAGGTGGAAAATTGGAAAAGGGGTAAAATGGAAATTCATTGTGCTAGCTCGACAGTTTGTGTTTGGTAAAAAGTAAGGTTTAAGGGGTGGACAATAGTGTGATCCTTGATTGAATGACATTAACTAACATATCGATAGGTTTACTATCCCGAATGTGTTGATCTCATTGTCAACATTGGCATACTTTGAACTGGTATCCCCTATATGTCTTATTGCAGATAAAGCATAATAGTATCAACATTAAATTGAAACAAACATACAAAGTAAAAAAAATCATGGTAATATTACATGTGCCCCTTATCTTTTATGTCAGAAAATATGTAATTTTACCTCTGAAAATGTGTAATTATACCACTCTTCTGATGTAATGTCACTTTTTCAGTCTAAATTGAGGTAAAACAACATCATGAATAGGTAATATTAAATCTTCCAAAATTACACCTTACAAATTTAATTTTTTAACTGTGTAAAATTTTCACAAATTTACTCAAAAAATTGACTAGTAAATTTTAGTCAATTCTAAACCCTTTTCTGTTAATTGATTAATTTTTCTTTATTAATAACTAGACATCTCCAGAGTTTTTTTTAAAGAACCTATAAGCTATTGTGTTTCATATGTTTATAGGACCTTTTAAAAAAAAAACTCAAGATCTGAATAATTTCGTAGAATCACACCTTTCATGATTGGACCACACTAGTGAGCTTATCTAGCGAAGAACGTCTGCAAAACACGTTTCCTGATTGGTATCCGAGTGTTTCCACGTGTACTTTGAAACAGGCAGAACGGCGTACCGCTCTGAACTTCTTACATTTTCTCCCTCAACACGTTATCTTCGTAGAAGATTACGATGCTGTTAAGTGGAAAGCCGTGTGTTGCTGGCAATGGGCAGATTACCGTTGATGCAGAATACTCCAGACTAAAGCTGTTTCTTCTTTCCACATTGCAGGTTTCTTTTTTGTGCTCATCCTACGACACTGAGCGCCTGAACGTGATCTTCTTAATGTTAGAGGTAAGACTTTGCTCGAGATTCAGATTTCAAATAATGCGCAGCAAATCTTTCGATAGAACCTGTGAGGAAGGGGGAGGGATCGTCCAGGGAAATACAAAAACAGAATCGACGACTTGATTAAAAATTTTCCTCCTTTTCTAACAACAATAAAGCAGCCTGTTGCCGGGTATTGTTGATCCACCTCACGTACGGAAACTTCCTTCTGGCTCAGATTTCCATCCAAGACGTGGACTTGAGCGACCCTAGGAACCCGGATGAATTTCCTACTCAGGAAGCAGCGTCGTGCTCGTTGTTCTTGTTTGTTGTGTAATGAAAAATTTATTCAAATTAAAATTCATAACTTTCGCTTCGGTTGTGCTGGCCGGAACAAGTGAGACGACGAGCTACAAGTTTGCACTGATTCGAGTGTTTTGCTATGCTGCTGCAACAGGGCCCTGACTTCCGGTGTGGACTTTTCGGTCCTGGCCGAGCGATGCACAGAGTGGATCAAATATGGAAGGTTTTATGAGCGTTTTTTTCAGCTGGCAGCTTTACGAGACAAATTGTGATTATCAACTGGACAATAAGGTGCAATACAATATGCAACAAAATGATGAAATGGTATTAAAATTTATACAGGTCTTACAGAAAAGTCTTTGTTTTGTATTGATTGGTTTTTGTTTACTCTGTTATTGTAATGTATCCAACAGTTCTTATAATTTAGTTTTAGTTCAGTTAAGAACTTTGTTGTACAAATAATGATAAACAGTGTAAACTGATGGGACTAGAAACAGGAAGTATTTCTTGAAAACCTGAAAGATGAGAATTATCTTCAAAACATGTTCGTTTGCTTGAAAAATTTTCTGGGCTTGATGCTAAGGCCCATAACCTTTTAGCAGAGTGAACACACGTCCAATTGGCTTGAGGTTTGAACAAGAATGAGTAAATATCCAATCAACAACGAAGGTAACTATGTTAACAAGCCAACTAGTCGTAGGTTACTATGCTTCCAATAAGAATGCATGTTCACTAAACAATCAAGATTTAAATATTGTTTACTCAAAGGGGATTTCCTGAAGATGGTCACATCTATCATAGTTTATCCCAATAAATGTGCTAAAAGATTGGTTGAAATGAAATCACAAGACCAATTTGTTAATAGGGTTAAGGATTCCCCTAAAATCCTACTTTAGAATCATTAGACCGCAAATCGACCGTGAATTTCCCCCGCGAAATTGATCCAAATTGCTTCTCCCCACCCACCACATCAGCTAACGAGATCGGATTTAGCCAAACATTCATTTCTCAAGCTAATCCCCCATCCTTGGAAATGCTCCGCTTGCGGGATGTCATTCATCGTCTCACATTTCATCGGCGTCTGGTAAATCTGCGTGTTTTCCGCTGTTCGTCACCGTTGTGCTGACTTGTCGTACGTGCATTTTGGGCCAAATTGAGTTAGGAACGCCATTTTGTACAGCTCACAATGCCTCACCTTTTGACCTTCACAGATCTCCAAAATTTGATTTCAATCCTGAGATATTTAATAAACATCTTTATATGAAAGAAGTTTCAATCTTGTCGTGCCATCTTGACACAGCCTAAGTGCGACAATTGGCCAAAGGGATTTCAGGTCAGAACGCGTTTGACACAGGTACGAGCTAGAATACCATAAACATTTATTTTTTTTATAACTCGGAACTCCAGCAACCAAATTCAACCAAACTTCAGGACAATGCACGGAATGGTCAACCAAAAAAACGTGTTTGTTATTTTTTACATTTGCGTGCTCTCGTTTTCGTTTATTCTAGGTCGAACATTAAAACGCGTTTTTCTCGGAACGTCAAAATGCGACGTACGACAAGTTAGCACAACAGCGTCGTGTTGGACTCAGAGATGTTCATCATTCTGAGCTTCAGCAGCTTTGCCCAAGCAGACAGAGTTTGGCTGATATTTGCGTGCTAATTCTTCGCACGAAATTTGGGCGTTTTGCCCTTCGGGCATTTGGCGGAAATTCGTGGAAAAATGTTTGCTCATATCTAACAGGATAGTGGCGATGGAAATTGATGGAAAACTTAAACTAGGGTGGCAGTAGCATGCCCAGGACTTTTTTATTTCCTTTAAAATGTTAAGCCAAAACATTAGACATAATATTGTAGTTTTCTAGTTATTTTGACCATCATGTGCAAAAAAATAGTTTTTTTAAACATTATCACCACCCTAACGCCCGATCTCAGCTGTTGGCACAAAGTTCTAAAGCGGCGAGCTTTTCCACCGCCGAAAGTCTTCTTCGTTCTCCTGCTGGGCCTTGATTATGCCACCGCAGGCAGGTGAGGCAAGCAAGTTGCGGATGTGACAACGAAGATATTCCCTCGCTCTCCGTCTCTCTCTCTCGCTCTGTGACACGCTGTGATAAAGTGAGCACACACACCCAGAGAAAAGTGCACAGAAAAAAATTGAATTTATCTTCGCCGCAGTTGCCTGAGCCGCGGGCGGTTTTCCACATCGCGGCAAGTAGATCATGCTGCTGCCACCCACCGAAGGTTAGCATAGCGACGCGGAGATGATGATGATGATGCCATCTTCCGGCGTTGAAGGCACTTTGCGGGGGAGGAAGTTTTCTTATTGTGCTATTTTCGCTTCGGGCGAAAAGAAAGTGCTGAAAAGTGGAACACATTGTTACGAGCTGTGGAATGTTTGCAGTGTGTCTGCTGTTATATGTATTTTTTGTGTTGAATTGATTTGCTCTATAAATTTTATTATTTGTGTTGACAACGTTGAACAACAACTTTGTTTTTGCGAACATTCAATTCGAAGTGTTTTAAAAATTTCGCAAAATGTGTTTTTGATATTCTAAGCATTTCCAAAAAAATATCAAGCGAGAATTGGCATTTCAAAAGAGGAAGAAGAAAACAGCAGCGTCCCACCCTCCTCAGCGAAGTACGAGCGCAGCCGTTCCTGCAGCTGGCCAGCGTTCGGTTCCATGCGGACAACCCAGCGTTCCCTCCTGGATGGGGGCGATCGATTGCAACGTGGTCACATCCGGTAGCGGCGATGCGGCCCAGCAAGGAGTCACTGGGGAAGTTCTCTTCACTCTGCCGGAGTTTTTTGCTCTCGCAGGAGAGATGATGACGCGGTTTCGGACCTGCCGTAACAAGGCAAAACAATTCCTGGCCCTCGGGGAGCTGATGATCAAGTACATCTACAATAGATAAAAAAACTGTGATCTAGTGTAAGATTTTTCTATTTCTATCCCCTTTCCTTTGCAATTTTAGTAAGTTTTTTCTATATTTTTTCTTACTCTCCAAAATGGATTGAGATTCAACACACAGCTGAAAGGAACTTAAAAAGTCTGTTATGAACTGTAAAAGAACCTATTGTTACATGATTATTCACTAATAAAACCGAATTCAATTGAAAATTGAAAAAAATGAATTGGCATTTCAAACCACAAACAATTGAGTGCACGGAATTTGCATTCGCATGGAATCGGTACAACCCGAGACCACATCAATATTAAAACATGTTAAACCAAGGGTAAAATAATAACACAAAATAAATCCAATTCAATATGGATCAATCAGGTTGAGCTATTCTGGATTTTGCAAAAGTAATTTGCAAAAGTACAGTATGTAATAAAAGTATTTACACCCCTTGGGCACTATGCACATTTTGTGATGAAACATGTAAACAATTTAATGTTGACATAAACCTAGTACTACGTTTTGTTCAGAAACTCATGCCGAACATTTTGCTGCAAAAAAGCTCATGAAAAGATATTTGTTGACAAATCACCATAAATCCAGTCTCCCAACTCCAAATAGGCATCCTTGACTGATTAAAAAATAATTTGGATTGAATATAAAGTTTACTAATTACTTAGTATAAAAGTTTATATAACTCTGGAAATTCTATATAAAACTTATCTAAACTTAATTTTGCAAAACTTTCAATTAAACTAATTGACATTTTACCATAGAATTGCTAAATAATCATTCTGGAGTGAGTATAACACCGTTTTGGGGGTCTTTGTATCGCTAGAATAGATTTTTCGTTGGAATTTCGTACCAACCCGGAATTACGTCGTCGGAAAATCCGCCGGCATCCGAACCGGTACACAATTAACAAGTCAACCTATATGGCCATCGGAAAAGGCATAAAATTTCCGATCTTTTGATACACAGAAAAAAATAATGTAAATTTGGAAGCTGTAATTTTGGAAGGTTGAATATTACCTCTTTTATGATGTAATTTTACCTCAATTTAGACTGAAAAAGTGACATTACACCATAAAAGTGGTAAAATTACACATTTCCAGAGGTAAAATTACACCTTTTTTCTGACATAAAAGATGTACCCCTTCCCAGATGTAATATTACCATGATTTTTTTTTCTGTGTAGCCATACATCTAGGTTTTCTATAAAACCCACGTTTTAAAATACCTGGGCAAAAAGTAAGTTTGATCCACGAGAACAAAAATTACGAAATTCCATACATTTTTGACAGATTGCTCAAACGAAACCATAACAAAATTTTTGCCTAGGTATTTGAAAACGTGGGTTTTATAGAAAACTTAGATGTCTGGGTATCAAAAGATCGGAAATTTTATGCCCTTTCCGATGCCACATAGGTTGACTTGTTAATTGTGGACCGGTTCGAATGTCGGCGGATTTTCCGACGACGCAATTCCGGGTTGGTACGAAACTCCAACGAAAACTCTATTCTAGCGATACAAAGACCCCCAAAACGGTGTTATACCCACTCCAGAATGTTTATTTAGCAATTCTATGGTAAAATGTCAATTAGTTTAATTGAAAGTTTTGCAAAATTAAGTTTAGATAAATTTTATATAGAATTTCCAGAGTTATATAAACTTTTATACTAAGTAATTAGTAAACTTTATATTCAATCCAAATTATTTTTTAATCAGTCAAGGATGCCTATTCTGAGTTGGGAGACTGGATTTATGGCGATTTGTCAACAAATAACATTATTTATGTTAATTTTTCGAAAGGTGTACAAACTTTTTTTGCACCTTTTTTATTTTTGTAATAGTATTTGTTATATAATTTTTTATAGAAAACATCTTTTCGTGAGCTTTTTGCAGCAAAATGTTCGGCAGGAGCTTCTGAACAAAACGTAGAACTAGGTTTATGTCAACATTAAATTGTTTACATGTTTCATCACAAAATGTGCATAGTGCCCGAGGGGTGTAAATACTTTTTTTACATACTGTAAGTAATTTGCAAAAGTGAAACCAAAATTAGGTATTTTTATGCCATTTTTAGTGCAACAGTAGCAATTGGTGTAAAACGGAAATGATATCACAATGCTCCATTAGGGTGGAATCGAGTTATATAGGAGAAAGAATCCAATCAGCAACACATTTTTGAGTCCCTTTTAGGGTTCCAAAAAACCACCCAAAATTCGGGAGCGATCGATTAAGCCCACGATTAACGTGCGTAAAAAATTTGTATGGGGAAACTTGCATTTTCACATTTTTTTAATTTACAAAATTCATTTATTATTATTTTACGAAACTAACACCGTACAAGTATAGCCCGGAATGTTCTGAACAACTCTTCCGAAGATAGCATGGTACTAGAGTGCGTTTCAAAAAAGATACAGTGTTTCCAAAAGTAGTGTATTGAAATAATCAGTGAAACTCACATTTTCTGCCAACATTGCCAAAGGAACCATGAAATGAAAACAAACATGATTGTTCTTATATTTTGATGAACCATACGTAAAATCGTTATGAATAAATGTTCAGAAGCTTTTTTTTTTGTCAAATTGCACTCCAATTTCTCATATTTATTTTAGTTTTTGAAATTTTTGGCTTGACTTGGCAGTGTTGGCAAAAAGTATGATTTTTACCAAGTATTTCGAAATGTCTCTCTTGAACGCTCTGTAACTTTGGTTAGAAGCAATTTAGCACCATACTGTCTTCGAGAAGGTTGTTCAGGACATTCAGGGCTATACTTTTGCGGTGTTAGTTTCATAAAATAATAAAGCATAAATTTTTAAATACAAAAATGTCAAACATAAGTTTCCCCATAGTAATTTCCATACAAATTCATTCGCTGAAAGGGACCCAAAAAATGTGTTGCTGAAAATCAATTTTGTTTCGATCCGGGTTCGCAACGACTGAATATTTTTAATCTTTCTGGTTTCGGCGAGCAGTTTTAATCTAATCTAATCTAATCTAACCCTAGAGCAGCCAGTCTTTCGAGGGCATCCTGGAGAATGCCTTAGGTTGATTGACGCCTAGCATCTTCTTGTCATTATCAACATTTGCAGTGCACCATTACATTAACATGCATTGAAACATCACAAACGTCGAAGCGGCCAAGCCAACTGCGTAAAGTTTACCACAAAGATGATTCGTTGAATTGGATTGAGTTTGAACACGAATGTTCAAACAGCAATACAGTTCTGAATCTACAGGGGAGGAAGAAACGTGGGGCGAGCAGTTTTGTCGAAAAAGAAAAACAGATTTTCTCTACTTCTCCGACGTTTCGGCCTTGAAAATAAAGCCTGAAAAAGGCCTCAAAATAGAGGCCAAAACGTCGGTAAAGTAGAGAAAATCTGTCTTTCTTTTTCGACAAGACTGCTCGTAAAAACCAGAAAGAAAAAATCAATTTTGAATTCCACCCTAATATGCAATAGCAAAATCTACTCACCTGATGATTCCATGTTGCTCAGTGATATCGTGATCAGTGTTGCAAATGAGTGATAAAAAAAGCTATCAACAGATTATCTCTGCACCAAAAATATCCGAGAGTATAGTGGCCGTCACTATAGCTTGTGAGATCTCTTCTTGTGCCTCGTGATTCCCAGCGATGTCATTCTCTCTCTATCACTCTTCCCCTTTACCCCGACTATGCGCTCTCACCGCTGAGTCTCTCAATCTCTCCAAAAACTGCAATGAGAGAACGCGAGATGGCGATTAGGATCCGACCACGCATGACGTCCCGTCAAACTGCGTTTGCGAAATTGGTTTTGTGGCGGCTTTTGTGGTTAAACGCTGTTGCGGTAGCATGATCGTGGAAGCGGGAATGAGAGAGAAAAGGAAAATGTCAATCGCGAGTGGGCAAGCACGAAAACGTGTTCGGCTATGTTCGGCGCTGAGAGTTTCAATGAAGAGAGAAGAGCAGTTGTATTTGAGGCATGAATATTCAGGCGGGATAATTGTAGTTGCTGAGAGCTGATATTTTGATATTTTAACAACCCTGATCGTGATATTCTTCGCCACATTGAATACATTTGAGCAATTCTCTGAGATTTCGGTCATTCGATTTTTTTTGTATTTTTTAATCTGGCTGAAACTTTTTTGGTGCCTTCGGTATGCCCAAAGAAGCCATTTTGCATCATTAGTTTGTCCATATAATTTTCCATACAAATTTGGCAGCTGTCCATACAAAAATTATATGTGGAAATTCAAAAATCTGTATCTTTTGAAGGAATTTTTTGATCGATTTGGTGTCTTCGGCAAAGTTGTAGGTATGGATATGGACTACACTAAAAAAAATGATACACCGTAAAAAAAATTTAGTGATTTTCAATTTAATGTTTTGTCTCTAAAACTTGATTTGCAAAAAAACACTATTTTTATTTTTTTTATTATTTGATATGTTTTAGAGGACATAAAATGCCAACTTTTCAGAAATTTCCAGAATGGGCAAAAAATCTTTGAACGAGTATGACTTTTTGAATCAATACAGATTTTTTCAAAAAATCGAAATATTGGTCGCAAAAATTTTTCAACTTCATTTTTCGATGTAAAATCGAATTTGCAATCAAAAAGTACTTTGGTAAATTTTTGATAAAGTGCACCGTTTCCAAGTTATAACCATTTTTAGGTAACTTTTTTGAAAATAGTCGCAGTTTTTCATTTTTTAAAAATAGTGCCCAAGTTTGCCCACTATTGAAAAAAATATTTTTGAAAAGCTGAGAAAATTCTCTATATTTTGATTTTTCGGACTTTGTTGAAACGACCCTTAGTTGCTGAGATATAGCCATGCAAAGGTTAAAAAACAGAAAAATTGATGTTTTCTAAGTCTCACCCAAACAACCCACCATTTTCTAATGTCGATATCTCAGCAACTATAGGTATAATTTACAAGAATAAACATGAAACATTCGTAAAATTTTCAGATCTTTTCGAAAAAAATATTTTCAAAAATTTAAAATCAAGACTAACATTTCAATCGGGCCAAACATTCAATATTACGCACATTTATCTAAAGGTGGATATGACAACATTCATTAAAATTACTGTGATCGTAGGGCAGTGAATCAATAAGAAGGTTAAAGCTACCAGAAATAATTGAATTTACAACAACTGTAATCAGGCGATTTGGAATATTTTTCCAGCGCTAAAGTTGCAGAAAAAACCCCATAAATCTTGAAACTGTAATCACCGTTTCGCTCTGAAAATCCCATTTTATTAGTGCTAAGCACCCCCACAAAGATATTATTTGCTCGTTGTCATCAGACAGAAAACGCAGATTCCATTTGGCAACACACACACAAATTTGCCTGCCGCGTGCGTGCGTGCGTGCGTGCGTGCGTGCGTGTGCACGTGTGGAAAAGTCAATTTTCTTTCCAATGACTCCCCTGCGGGATAAGCTGCCTTTTCCTAATAAGATGTTGACATTCCTTTGGAAACGACCTTGGCGGTGGTTATGTTGTAACATGCAAATATTATGTATTTCGCGGAAAAGTGTGCGTATGAGTGGCTGGTGAACACTTCCTAAAGTAGCTATCACATTACCTGTTGGTTGCGGTGGTAGGTTTGAAGGGGTGATGGTAAAGGCTTCTTGCTGAAAGTCGTTGAACATAACTTTGAAAACGCAATCCCACGAAATGGTTCCGGGCGCGCACAAGCGGAAATTTGTTTGCGAGCCTTAGTTGTCATGGTGAGCGAGAATTTGATGGTATTGGATGGGGGGATTACTTGGGGCGAGACTTTGTAGGTCAGGGCTTTTGTACCAGATGAAAGCTTCTTGGAAGGTATTGATTAAGGTAACAACGGAATTTATTCTATATTATTTGAAATGTTGAGAAAGCTGAGAGCATAACAATTTCCCTGTTTAGTAGATAGCATAGCACTTAATTATCCCTTATTCTACCAAGGATTAGGATTTATATTTTCACCAATATTGCATAGTCCTGGGTACTGCAAGCTGCATCCGGCTTGGCAGCCTGAACACGTGGGTCCTGCACGATACACTGGATAACCGATGATGTTGGTGATGGCATAGTTACAAACGAAGTAACTGTTAATCCATGGCTCCGAGATCCAACGAACCATGGAACATCCTACGGATATGGCACGATCGGACACAATCTGGGTGAAGTGTCCTATTTTGGGACTAAGTAAAAGAGTCGATTAAGTTGGGTTATTTTCAAACTGAGCAAATCAGAGTACTCACCCTACATAATTGTCCGGATATTGTCCAATGAACTCGACCCTAGTATCAGAATATTCCGAAAACCAGCTCGTAATGAACTGTTGCATCAAATCATCATTTTCAAACGTCTGTCCATAGTAATATCGTATAGCAATGTTCTGGCCGGATGCATGATATCGGAACGAATTACGACACTTATCGTGACCATACACACATCTTCTTGTATTTGCCGATGCAATCGCTGCCAGCTCATCATCCCATTGCTAAGAAAAGTTAACGACGTTCAGATTAGAAACGTGCCCAAATAATTAGAACCCCAAATTTCTCACCATTGTTGCCATGCGAGCTGCCGTTGGAAAGATCTGATTCCGCCCTAACAATTTCCCTCGTGCAATTTTGCTGCGATACCGGTTGTGCAAATCTACTATCAGATGCCGATAGCTGGAGTTCATCGGGATCTCTACGGCTTCCGGCCCACAACGGGGGGATAGTGTCCTTAAGCCATTGCAAGCAATGTTCGGTCCAGACCACGGACACAGCGTACTGCTGCAATAGTCACTCTGTTGCAGCGACGAGTTGACCAGCGTCAGAACTATCACTGTTATAAACTTAAATGTAGAACTCATTTTTACAAGAGATATTCGACCGGCGATTTGAGTCACACTGTCTTCAGTTGCTTCAGAGCAGGTTTTATATCCGAAGGTGTCGCCAGCTTGGCTGGTGAAACTGGAGAGTTTGAAGAATTTGCACTTCCAATGGACCGATTCAGATTGAAATGGTACACTGCTATTTAAATCGTCATGGTCATAAAATTAACTAAAGTGATAAATCATTGTTTATTATGTTAGGTGGTTGATTGGCCCTATTTTTAACATTAATTCAAAATTTGGAATTTCTTTTCAATATTCCTAGAAGCATCGTTTGTGAAAAACAAAATCAGTAAATTAATGAGCAAAGAGATCTGTGTGATTAAATCACACATCATTGGTTAAATTACCAACCAATTCTGGAGGAATCTTCCGGTAGCAACATTCGATCTCTTCTTCACGAAACTCCACAATGTCTGCTGAAATTTGCTCGACAAGTTATCACACTTCCCGTGATGCAACGACTCGGGTGATAATTGCACCAATTAGAACGGGTACGATAATTGAGCAGATGTACCAACTGCCAAAATTGAAAACGCTACGCTCGTGACGATGACGACAGCAAATATTGGGAGCTGAAATTGATTGGTGTGATTGTGGCAATATTTGCAGATTTATTCTAGTTTAGAAAAGTGAAAAAATCGATACTTTGCCGGTAAAAATATTTTTGCAATTCCGTCGTGAAACTACTTACTTTTCCTGTCATTCTTGAACGACGAAATAGCCTACTTTTCTGTACCAAAAATAACAGAATCAAATAGCAACACTTTTCAAAATAAATGCTGAAAAGTTCTCCTTTTCAGCACTGAAATGGGTGCTGAAAAGTTGAACTTTTCAGCACTTGTTTCGAAAAGTAACACTTTTCAACATTTTTTTGATTTAATCGATTTATTGACAAAATACATGAAAATTCGATTTAAAATTTCACTCAATGGGTGTTTTTGGAAATTGCAAAAAATGTTGTATGGAACTCGTTGCAAAACTTGATTGTTTTAGCACTCGTCGTATTTATCCAACTCGGCGAACCTCGTTGGATAAATGTACGACTCGTGCTGAAAAAATCCTCTTTTTGCAACTTGTTGCATAAACTACTATTAAGTGACTTGTCGAGAAATATGGAACAGATTATGTCTAGGATACAGCTCAATGATGAACATTATTATTTCTGTCTTGGTTCATTATATCCATATCCGGCAGTCACTTAAGTGCTCATCCTCTATGTCAACTACGGGTGCTAGACACGCACTCATAGTACAGTAAATCTGCGATTTTGTAAACAAAAAGGTCGATGACATAAGTACATTATTGCAACAATTCAATATCGAAAACAGATTTTTGATAAAAAAAAGTATACTGGAAAATCACATCCATCGTATTAAAATGGTTAAAAATCACCTAAAAATGGTTAAAATTCGTGTATTTTTATTCGAAAGAAATAGTTGTTAATTCGCTGTATCATCAATAGGATAAGACAAAGGACAAGGGTCAATGTAGCGACATTTAAGTTAAAATTGTCTGGAGAATCGATTGACATGATAATTTGAAGAAATTTTGACGTTTAGACCCCTTTTCAAAAATATGGTTCTGGTAAATATTTTTGTTTTGTCATACTGACTCCTGCACTATTCGGGAGACTTATTTTTGACATTTAAGCCTATATTCAGAACACATTGACCGAAAAAATATTGATGGTTAACCTTGAAGGTAAAAGTCTTACTTTTAAACCTAGAAAACTCATAGAAATAGCGTGAAAACTTTTTTATAGCTCTTTGATTTTGCGATAAAGTATTATTTAAATAATTTGAAGTTTTTATTTGTTTATGCCCTTCTCAAATGTTTCTCTGGAAAGAAACTGGATTTTTTTTCTATATAAGACTTATAGGATCCTTGGATTACATATATACAAAGTTTCACTGATTTAATAATCAGTTCTGCAAACAAAATTTTACAGGTAATTCAGTGATCAAAAAGACACATTCATTTTGCTAAAATTTTGACAAAACTAACACATCTGAAACGTTAAATTTGTTGAAAAAAAATAATGATACAAATCCATCTGTTACACTGTTTCGTAGCAAAAGAGATTGTTTTAAGTGATGGCATTTACCGTCATCAGGGGTGACATTTGGTCTGGGCATGAGATTGAGTCATACAAGGACTTGAAATTTCATGTACAAAACATTTACTCTTTTTATATCAAAGCCTAAAGCCTAATAAATACGCTTCTAGCACCATCGCCAAAATTATAGTCATATTTTTAATTTATAAATACAAAATACTGTATGACGAATTTGTCAAATACCATACGTCCATTACAACACCTTACAGTTTTTTAGTTTCAGTCAAAGTAGGCGTGTTGATGAGGTGCTAGAACGTGATCCTGGTTAAATTTTCAGTAAACTTGGTGCACATTCTGAAGACAAATTGCTCTTTTTTTAAACAGTGATTTAAGACCAAATATTAAAAAAGGTTATTTTGCTCAAGAAAATTATAAAATCTGCACCAATTTGGTGTTCTATTGAACCCCTGTTTTATCTAATCTAATCTAATCTAATCAGACCCTAGCGCAGCCAATCTTTCGAAGGGATCCTGGAGAGTGCCTTAGGTTAGATGACGCCTAGCACTCTTCTTGTCATTTATTAACATTTGTAGTGCGCCATTGCATTGAAATGCATTGAAACATCACAAGTGTTAAAGCGGCCAGGCCTACTGCGTAAAGCCGAATCGCAGAGATGACTCGTAATTGGGTTGAGTTTGAGCACTGAGTGTTCGAACAACAACACAATTCTGAATCGACAGGGGATGAAGAAGCGTGGGGACACACCACCATACGCTCCGAGATTTGGTTGTATTCGTTGGGAGCACCATGCTAAGAAGGTTTGGTACTCCGGGACCCTCTGGGATGGGACACTGTATTTCCACGAATGCCCTGGACTCTATTTGCCGTGGTTATAGCGCCACAACTCGCTCTTGTTAAATTGAACACCTGTTTTAATACAAAATTGTTAAATCAGTTTTTTTTTACAATTTTTAAACTGATTTGAAACGTAAAACCACTGACGAACTGACGTGCCACTTAGAATTCAAATTTGACCGCACTTTCCCATCTTCCTTCTCAGTCACCCGCAGCGATCAGCGATTGTCAAACACACGGTTTGACAGAAATCACCAGAAATTTATTCCTAGTGGCACGTCAGTTCGTCAGTGGTAAAACCCTCTATGTCGTATGGTTACTCTGCATGGACCAGGTTAAAAGTTCGATCCGTGATTTATTTGTGAAGTGGAATTGTCCAGATTTTAATTTTCAACTTCCCAACTTCAATTATCTTCAATTTAAAAATGCGAGAAATCCCTGGTCTTAATGCTTACCCAAATCATTTGTTCGTCATAAACGTTGGCTTATGTTAAACAAAATCTTTTGTCGATGATTTCATACACCCAAAGTTTAAGATCGAGGGGATAGTCTTCCTGAAAAGAAACATGGGGAAGTACTATTTTGCGAGAGTAAAGACCTCTCGCGTGTTCATAGATTCATTGAAACAGTTCTTTCTATTGAGTGGCTTACATGGACAAATGACCGCTACTTAGTAACCGAACCATAGTGGCCCATACGGCAAAGGCTCGGTTCAATATGCTGAAGGTCTTGGGTTCGAGTCTCGGCACCGGTACTTTTTTTAGATAGATGAACTTTTTTGGCAATGAACTCATGAGTAAAGTACTCTCACTAATTTCGGGATTTATCCTCTCCGTTCGCACACAGTGCCATTTTACTACCAAACCGGGCTCTTTATCCTCTCGTGTGCCGATACCCTGTTCTGGGATTAGCTATATGCCAAAGTTTTACTTTAACATTGAAGGTCGAAAATAGGTACAGTCATCCCACATAATCGGAACACCCACAAATTTGGAACTAGGGATGCGGGTTTTGGCCGGATATATCCGTTATCCGGAAATCCGGATATCCGAATCCGGATAGATGATCCGGATAATATCCGGATCCACAGATGTCCGGATAATTATCCGTAGTTATCCGCTATCCGGATATTTTTTTCATCTAAATAAGAAAAATACAGGAAAAAAATGCTGCCGGGCAGGAGGTGCTGGATTTTGACAAATTATTAAGCTAATGTCTTAGAAAAGACCTGAAATAACAGCACCACACCGAAAATGACGCTTAAATTCATTTATTTTTTCCAAATATGTACAAAAATTTAAATTGATTGAAATAACAACCAAAATATTTATTTTCTTTGACAGAATTTCAATTAAACTCGTTTTCAATTGATGTAAGCTAATTAACTATTATGAGTCTGGCAGCACTGTGCATGAGTTAAACCCCTTTGGTTACTTACATTGCAATGTAAAAATAAATAAATAAATATAAAAAATATAATTATTTTGTTAATTCCTGAAATATTTCAGCCAAACATGTTTCTTCTTTTACAACCACTAGATCATTTTGTACATTTTTGGACCCTTCTAGACAATTGTAGAGCTTGTCAAAATAAACATTTTTATTCTTCTGATTTAAAAATGCTCATTTTCAAATTGAGATTAAATAAGTTAAACAAAAAATACCTCCGAGATATTTTCAGCAAATGTACTCTAGAATGTGTACTTTCAGATGCTTTTTAGCTAGATTTCGGTTTCGGACCACTGTGCATTGGCCACGCGTGATTGATTTTTTTTATATGAAATGTAAAAAAAATCCACGGAGTTTTTTTTATGTTTTTATTGAAATTGCAATCTTTTGTGCAAAAAATGTCAATGGTGTGCAAAAATCTCCGCAACTACTAAATTTTGTTGAAAATATCCGGATAGTACGGATAGTGCGGATAATTATCCGGACAAAGTTATCAGGCTATTCATAAAACATTACTATGCTTGAGTTTCATTGGTTTTAGTGAGTGAAGTCATTTTTTTGCAATAAATATATACTCCAAAGAATGTTTACATCCTTAAGAAAAAAGTGTTCCGAATTTGTGGATTTCAAGGGCAAAAAAAAAAAATAAAATAAAATACAAATTTACAGTCGGTCGATACATCAATCGATAGATTACAAAAAAAGCTTTGGCATGAAGATTAAAGCAAATCATTATATTCAATTACCGATTTTCTATAATTTTTTGAACATTATCCGATCTCTAAACTGTTCTGAATATGTGGGATAACTGTATTTTTACTTTATATTTATTAGTTTTTATATTTAAGCCCAAATTTCCAGCGAAAAAATCGAATCCCTACTGTACAGTACATCGACAGTAAACTTCCTCCCGATTGGCTCGTCTAGATTGCTATCCGCTTGCTCTTCTAGATATCGATACACTGAACCGTGGAAAATATGTACGAGTGTGAAAATCAACACTGGGAGACGTAAGTTTGCGGCGATTTTCTGCCGGAGACTGACTTGTATAGATTTGTGAGAGTGGGGATGTTCGTTCAGCAAAGTGGATCCATATCCTGGCGAAGATGAGTCCATCGCCAGCAGGATCGTTGGCCGGATTTTATTGACGCCGTATAATTGAAACTGGACAAATATTTGATGTGTGTCGTACTCTGTTGGCATGAACGTGGAGGAGGATGTGTTTTCGTCTACAAATTCACAGTTGGGAAAACATGAGCGCAGTTTTGGCATCATAAACACGTCAGAACAAATTGATGTTTCGTTGGAAACAGCTTTTTGGGAATTGGGTAACATCAGGGTGCTAGAATTTAATTTGGTGAAATATTCATGTTTTGAACTTTTGTTAAATTTGAATGGTAGAAAGACTGTTTTTCCATTTTTTTTTTGTTTTATAAAATAGAAGTATCCGATCCCTCAATAAAATGTCCGAGCAAGCTTCCAAAGCTTTCACCACTAACTATAACTTCGTTCGCCCTAATCAACCACTCGGCATCAAAGTCACGTTTGTTTCCGAGGAAACCTTATTAACACTCCTCCGTCCAAGGCATATTTCACTTACACGGACGACCAAGCCTCCGAAACAGTTGCTTCGCTAAATTCAACTCGCTCGCATTTGGTTCCATTTCAACCAATCTTGATCGTTCTTGCAGCATTCGAACCGGTAGGATTTCAAGATTCATCTGAAATAAGAACGAACTTGATCCGACTAACCTGCTAGTCACACCGACTAAATTCGTCGAAGCAACTCTTTTTAGGCGCTCGTTTTAGGGAACACGTCATGGCAAAATCAACAAGAAAGCATTAAAATTTGAAATCAACCATTCAAATTTAACTAATTTGGGGTCGCTGAACACGAATATGACACTTAGAATATTCCAAAGTATTCAGAAATCCAGAAATCCAAGATGGTGGCCAATATGGCGCCTGTAGTATATTGGGAACATATATTTGAGGGTGTAATAGTGATTCAACCACTCAAATCTAACTAATTTGAGGTCGCTGAACAAGAATATGACACTTAGAAAATCCCAAAGTATTCAGAAATCCAGAAATCCAAGATGGCGGCCAATATGGCGCCTGTAGTATATTGGGAATATTTTTTTGAGGTTGTAATAGTGATTCAACCACTCAATTGTAACTAATTTGGGGTCGCTGAACACGAATATGACACTTAGAATATTCCAAAGTATTCAGAAATCCAGAAATTCAAGATGGCGACCAATATGGCGCCTGTAGTATATTGGGAACATATATTTGAGGGTGTAATAGTGATTCAACCACTCAAATTTGAGGTCGCTGAACAAGAATATGACACTTAGAAAATCCCAAAGTATTCAGCAATCCAGAAATCCAAGATGGCGGCCAATATGGCGCCTGTAGAATATTGGGAATATTTTTTTGAGGTTGAAATAGTGATTCAACCACTCAATTGTAACTAATTTGGGGTCGCTGAACACGAATATGACACTTAGAATATTCCAAAGTATTCAGAAATCCAGAAATCCAAGATGGCGACCAATATGGCGCCTGTAGTATATTGGGAACATATATTTGAGGGTGTAATAGTGATTCAACCACTCAAATCTAACTAATTTGAGGTCGCTGAACAAGAATATGACACTAAGAATATTCCAAAGTATTCAGCAATCCAGAAATCCAAGATGGCGGCCAATGTGGCGCATGTAGTATATTGGGAATATTTATATGAGGGAGTAATAGCCATTCAACCACTCAAATCTAACTAATTTGGGGTCGCTGAACACGAATATGACACTAAGAATATCCCAAAGTATTCAGAAATCCAGAAAACCAAGATGGTTGCCAATATGGCGCCTGTAGTATATTGGGAGTATTTATTTGAGGTTGTAATGTTGATTCAACCACTCAAATGTAACTAATTTGGTGTCGCTGAACACGAATATGACACTTTGTATATTCCAAAGTGTTCAGAAATTCAACCACTCAAATCTAACTAATTTGGGGTCGCTGAACACGAATATGACACTTGGTATATTCCAAAGTATTATGAAATTCAGAAATCCAAGATGGCGGCCAATATGGCGCCTGTAGTATATTGGGAATATTTATTTGAGGTTGTAATAGTGATTCAACCATTCAAATCTAACTGATTTGAGGTCGCTGAACATGAATATGACACTTGGTATATTCCAAAGTATTCTGAAATTCAGAAATCCAAGATGGCGGCCAATATGGCGGCTGTAGAATTTTGGGAATATTTGTATGAAGGTGTAACTGCCACTCAACCACTCAAATCTAACTAATTTGGGGTCGCTGGCCACGAATATGAAACTGAGGATACTCCAAAGTATTCCAAGATCATGAATTCCAAGATGGCGGCCAATATGGCGCCTGTAGAATATTGGGAATATTTATTTGAGGGTGTAACTGCCACTCAACCACTCAAATCTAACTAATTTGGGGTCGCTGAACATGAATATGACTCTTGGTATATTCCAAAGTATCATGAAATTCAGAAATCCAAGATGGCGGTCAAAATGGCGCTTGTAGTATATTGGGAATATTTATTTGAGGTTGTAATAGTGATTCAACCACTCAAATCCAGCCAATATGCTGGGACCGTGGTGTAGGGGTAAGCGTGGTTGCCTCTCACCCAGTCGGCCTGGGTTCGATCCCAGACGGTCCCGGTGGCATTTTTCGAGACGAGATTTGTCTGATCACGCCTTCCGTCGGACGGGAAGTAAATGTTGGCCTCGGACTAACCTAAAAAGGTTAGGTCGTTAGCTCAGTCCAGGTGTAGGAGTCGTCTCCCTGGGTCCTGTTTCGGTGGAGTCGCTGGTAGGCAGTTGGACTAACAATCCAAAGGTCGTCAGTTCGAATCCCGGGTGGATGGAAGCTAAGGTGTAAAAAGAGGTTTGCAATTGCCTCAACAATCAAGCCTTCGAACACCTAGTTTCGAGTAGGAATCTCGCAATCGAGAACGCCAAGGCAATGCTGTAGAGCGAATAATTTGATATGATTTGATTGATCTAACCAATTTGGGGTATGAATATGAGGAATATTCCAATATTCCAAAGTATTCAGAAATCCAGAAATCCATGACGCCTGTAGAATATTGGGAATATTTATTTGAGGTTGTAATAGTGATACAACCACTCAAATCTAACTGATTTGAGTCGCTGAACACGCATATGACGCTAAGAACATCCCAAAGTATTCCGATATCAAGAATTTCAATATGGCGGCCAATATGGCGCCTGTAAAATATTGGGAAAATTTATGTGAGTTTGTAAAAGCCATTCAACCACTCAAATCTTACTTATTTGGGGTCGCTGAACATGAATATGACACTTGGTATATTCCAAACTATTCTGAAATTCAGAAATCCAAGATGGCGGCCAATATGGCGCCTGTAGAATATTGGGAATATTTATTTGAGAGTGTAAAAGCCATTCAACCACTCAAATCTTACTTATTTGGGGTCGCTCAACATGAATATGACACTTGGTATATTCCAAAGTATTCTGAAATTCAGAAATCCAAGATGGCGGCCAATATGGCGCCTTTAGTATATTGGGAATATTGATTTGGGGTTGTAATAGTAATTCAACATCTTAAATCTAAATAATTTGAAGTCACTGAACACGAATATGACACTAAGAATATCCCAAAGTATTCAGAAATCCAGAAATCTAAGATGGCTGCCAAAATGGCGCCTGTAGTATGTTGAGAATAATTTTTATTTTTTTTCTGGATTTCTGAATACTTTGGGATATTCTTAGTGTCATATTCGTGTTCAGCGACACCAAATTAGTTACATTTGAGTGGTTGAATCACTATTACAACCTCAAATAAATATTCCCAATATACTACAGGCGCCATATTGGCCGCCATCTTGGATTTCTGAATTTAAGAATACTTTGGAATATAATATACCAAGTGTCATATTCATGTTCAGCGACCCCAAATAAGAAAGATTTGAGTGGTTGAATGGCTTTAACATTCTCATATAAATATTCCCAAAATGCTACAGGAGCCATATAGGCTGCCAGCTTGGATTTCTGGATTTCTGAATACTTTGGAATATTCTTAGTGTCATATTCGTGTTCAGCGACCTCAAATTAGTTGGATTTGAGTGGTTGAATCACTATTACAACCTCAAATAAATATTCCCAATATACTACAGGCGCCATATTGGCCGCCATCTTGGATTTCTGAATTTAAGAATACTTTGGAATATAATATACCAAGTGTCATATTCATGTTCAGCGACCCCAAATAAGAAAGATTTGAGTGGTTGAATGGCTTTAACATTCTCATATAAATATTCCCAAAATGCTACAGGAGCCATATAGGCTGCCAGCTTGGATTTCTGGATTTCTGAATACTTTGGAATATTCTTAGTGTCATATTCGTGTTCAGCGACCTCAAATTAGTTGGATTTGAGTGGTTGAATCACTATTACAACCTCAAATAAATATTCCCAACATACCACAGGCGCCGTATTGGCCCCCATCTTGGATTTCTGGATTTCTGAATACTTTGGAATATACAAAGTGTCATATCCGTGTTCAGCGACCCCAAATTAGTTGGATTTGAGTGGTCGAATGGCTATTACACCCTCAAATAAATATTCCCAATATTCTACAGGCGCCATAATTGCCGCCATCTTGGAATTCATGATCTTGGAACACTTTGGAGTGTTCTAAGGGTCATATTCGTGGCCAACGACCCCAAATTAGTTAAATTTAAGTGGTTGAAAGGCTGTTACACTCTCAAATTAATATTCCCAATATTCTACAGGCGCCATAATTGCCGCCATCTTGGAATTCATGATCTTGGAACACTTTGGAGTGTTCTAAGTGTCATATTCGTGGCCAGCGACCCCAAATTAGTTAGATTCGAGTGGTTGAATGCCTATTTCACTCTCAAATAAATGTTTCCCATAATCTACAGGCGCCATATTGGCAACCATCTTGGAGTTCTTGATCTTGGAATACTTTGGAGTATTCTTAGTGTCATATTCGTGTTCAGCGTCCCCAAGTTAGTTAGATTTGAGTGGTTGAAAGGCTGTTACACCCTCAAATTAATATTCACAATATTCTACAGGCGCCATATTGGCCGCCATCTTGGAATTCATGATCTTGGAATTCTTTGGAGTATCCTCAGTTTCATATTCGTGGCCAGCGACCCCAAATTAGTTAGATTTGAGTGGTTGAATCACTATTACAACCTCAAATAAATATTCCCAATATTCTACAGGCGCCATATTGGCCGCCATCTTGGAGTTCTTGTTCTTGGAATACTTTGGAGTATTCTTAGTGTCATATTCGTGTTCAGCGTCCCCAAATTAGTTAGATTTGAGTGGTTGAGTGGCAGTTACACCTTCAAATAAATATTCCCAATATTCTACAGGCGCCATATTGGCCGCCATCTTGGAATTCATGATCTTGGAATACTTTGGAGTATCCTCAGTTTCATATTCGTGGCCAGCGACCCCAAATTTGTTGGATTTTAGTGGTTGAATGGCTGTTACACCCTCAAATAAATATTCCCAAAATTCTACAGGCGCCATATTGGCCGCCATCTTGGATTTCTGGATTACTGAATACTTTGGAGTATTCTATGTGTCATATTCATGGTCAGCGACCCCAAATTAGTTAGATTTGAGTAGTTGAACGGCTACTACACCCTCAAATATATGTTCCCGCTATTCTACAGGCGCCATATTGGCCGCCATCTTGGATTTCTGGATTTCTGAATATTTTGGGATATTCTGAATGTCATATTCGTGTTCAGCGACCCCAAATTAGTTAAATTTGAATGGTTGATTTCAAATTTTAATGCTTTCTTGTTGATTTGGCCATGACGTGTTCCCTAAAACGAGCGCCTAAAAAGAGTTGCTTCGACGAATTTAGTCGGTGTGACTAGCAGGTTAGTCGGATCAAGTTCATTCTTGTTTCAGATGAATCTTGAAATCCTACCGGTTCGAATGCTGCAAGAACGATCAAGATTGGTTGAAATGGGGCCAAATGCGAGCGAGTTGAAATTAGCGAAGCAACGGTTTCGGAGGCTTGGACGGAGGAGTGTTAAGAAGCGAGGGATTTTTTTTTCGTTTCAAGTCCGGGGCTCCAAATTTGTCCATTTCAATTATCCAATTTCGCGCGCAAAATAAACAATTCATACGTAGCAGAAGCAAGTGTAAGCACAGAGCACATCGTTCTAGCGTGTTTATGTTTGAGTACCAGAGTATATGTGTCGAAGGAAATGGATGTTTGCGGAATTTTCCGATTGTCTCAACCACTTGTCCAGTTTATCGTCCCAAGTGGACACTCACTACCATTCGTCTTAAATTTTCGACGAAAAAGGAGGGTGGCAGAACCAATCGAATCTCCAGCATCAAGTATGCATCAGCGGACCCAAGGGGAGAGACAGTAAAGTAGGGGTGCCCTGATTTTTTGCAGTTCTCTGGAATAACAGAAAATAATTATTTTAATCGGGTAATCAAACTTCGGATAATCGAGGTTTACAGTTTTACCGAAGACAACAACCGGATCCAAAATTCTCAAGATATACATTGAATTGATTCATGATGGTAAAATTACTAGTCATTAATTGCATAAAACATGGTGAAACTTAAAATTCCATTTAAACCAATAAATTAGTTTAGACTGTTAACGATTTGGAGCTGACTAAAGTTCGAGAAATTAAATCGCCGAACTCAATTACCTTTGGCTTACCTCGCAGCTTTTAGGGTAACTTGTTCCTAAAGATTCCGTCGGAAAATCCGATTTCCCTCAAGGGAAACCCCCCTCCCTCCCCCAGTCTGTCTGGAAAGTAATCGCTTTAAATAAAAATCTCAACCTTGCGGAGCCCCAAAACGAAGGTGCCACTGTCGATGGAAACCCCGAAGTTGCGTCACGTTGATTGAGGTTTTGATCGATGGGTTCATGGAGGGACCCTCGCAAATTAAGGCCACCGAACCGGTGCTGAATGGCTTCCAGCCCGGAAAGGTTGTTTTGGTATTCTGTTCATCCAGCCCAGCAGCCCCATCGGTCTTTCATATTTAATGGCTATAGGCACGCTTCATTTTCGCTGAATTGGCAAATTTGTTCGTCCTTTGGTCCTGCGGACCGGTGTGGGCCTGGAACCGGTCATAATTTAATCAGGCAGAATAATTAATGACAAACGGGTGATGCGTCAAAAGCGAGGGAGAGCAGCTTATTTGGATGCTGATAAGAGATTTTGAGAGTCTGTTGACTCATCAAGAGTTCGATCGGAAAGGGTAATTTTGATGAGCTTTGCAATTAACTTTTAATTGGGACATTAACAATGTTTGCAAAATTTGGAAATTATCATTTTATCGTTGAATCAACTACATTTAGCTCAAAGTAGCACCATTAGCACTCACTTCAGCATTGCACTTGATCTTTCAGCAATTGTTTGATTATTCAAAGCCCTCACACACCCACACACCGGTCAAACCGGTATCGTTTCCGGGAGTAGCTGCGGTCCCACAACGGCCATAATGAACCTCTTTTGTTTTGGGTTGGCCCTGAAGAGCCGCCGCACAAAACGGTCCCCTCCTACCCGCTTTGTCACCCTTCCGTCGCAAGTCAAACGACGAGCCCCGGCATCACGTTCCACAAAGTCCTCAAAACGGTCTATAGACACACAGTAGTCGTCGGATGTGCGGCCCCGCAAACTCGGAGAACGTGTTCTAGTAGAGGCCTAGGCCAGCGATGGTGATGACGACGACGACGAAGTGGATTCGATAGTTCAGGGGTGCCAAAAATGTAGGAGCAATCCTTTGAAAAGTCCAATTTTCCCGGGTTTTGAATTACAGGGCTCCCGAGACATTTTCGGACATAAAAACTATTTTTCAATACAGTTTTGAAGTTTTGACATCTTAAATGTATAGTATGATTTGTCAACCATTAACTGGTGATACGCCATATTCTTGATTTACACAACGAAACGGGGGTGTTTAAAACGAGAATCGTTTAAAAAAAGAATGTCAATGGCTTAAGGTAGCAGATGGTCTCTTTCACTTTTGGGACAATGACAGCCAATGATAGTTCTAAATTCTGGTGCCAGAAATTGTAAATTGAAATAAAAAAATTATAACTGTATAAAAAATGCTTTGACAAACATCACAAAGAAAACCATTTTTTGATTGAAAGATTCTGAAACAATATTTGAATGTTTTTTTCTAAAAAAAACCATGGCCGCCAAATGGCCCATCGGTAGAGTTAGTGAAATTTCACGATTTCGCGGACAGCGTGAAATTCGTGAAATTTGGCTTTTTCCGCGGAATCCCGTGAAATTTTATGTTCAATTACTTATATAGGGTTAGTGAATTTTGACGATTCCGCGGAAGGGTGAAAAATTCTTGAAATTTATCAATTTTCTCAAATTTTACTGTTATTTTATTTAAAATGTATGGTTTCAACAGAAATTAAAAGAATCAAGCTTTGTTTTATTTAAAATAAAATGAAGAGTATTTTTAATCTTTGAACTCACCTTTTTAAAACATTTCAGTTTTTTTCTGAGTCCTGTTTTATTTTAGAAATATTTGATTATTTGTGTGAATAATTCCCTTGAAAGTTAAAAAATACATTTTTTTGTTTTCTGTTCTTATTTTGAATAAAAATTTCGATTTCGTAACAATTTATAATATTTTTGCCTATGGATTTTATCTAGTTTTTTTTAAAAAGAGAGATGAAAACCTTAAAAATTAAAAGAGAGATGAAAACCTTAAAAATTATTTTGAATGGTCTAAATGTTGAAGAAAATTTAAACTATTTTACATATTTTGGATGGACAAGATTGTCGAATCTTGCTTTGATATGAAATTCAATAAAATTCAAACTGACAAAATAGAAGCAAATCAGCGAAAACTTTTTAATCTTTTTTAGTTGAATAGCAATTCAATAAATGAGAATACGCATGCCTTACATTTTGTTTCAAAATATAAATTGAGCCCATCCGTAAACTAGACGGTTTTTTTTATAAGGCTGGTACAAATATTTTTAAATGTTTTTGTCACCCCCCCCCCCCCCCCTTCAAAATTGGCCCGAAAAATCAGGGGGCAAAAAAAATATTTTTACAATAAACTTCAAAATTTCAATGAAAACTTAAGTGCAACCAGCTGAAATCAAATTAAAATACATTCTCCTGCATGTAAAATCATTTTTAGCATGTTTGGGTTTATTAAAAAATCTTAAGATTTTTTGAAAATTTTCGAAGCAAAATCTTTTTTTTCGATACAATTTTGTTTTTGTCAGATCTTGGATTTTTTGAAAACTAATGATTGCAAAACAACTGAACTAGTGTAAAATGCATTTTAAAACACTTTTTTTCATTTAAATGTGAAGATTATGGCTTGTTATTTAAATTTTTATATTTTTTTATTTTTTTGCCCCCCCCTTGACCTCGGCCAGGGCCGAGGGACAAAAACTTTTTTAAATATTTGCATCGGCCTAATTAGGAGATTTTTTTTGTCACGTTCACGTCAGTTTAGTGAAGAATAATATATATTGAAGCATAAAAAGTAGTTTCTATGATTTAAACATAAGATTTTCAGAGTTATTTTAACATTTTTCACGTTCCGCGAAATTTGCGTGAAATTCGGTGTTTTGAAATTGAGGTCCCCGTGAAATTTGCTAATTTCGAGCGTGAAAAATCACTAAGCCTAGTAATTTGTTAAGTTATGTTATAAAAATATTTTGGCATGGTTTTGGAACACCTAGGATGTTCTAGTCCATCTGAAACTTCCGAAAATTTTGTGCAACAGGCTTACCAAAAAAAAAAAAAACAGATTGAAACATCAAAATTTTGACAACGGATCCTACCCAGACTGCTTCAGTGAGTGTGGTAGGCTACAGTACATTGTACTAACAACTTATTGGGTCAACCAAGAACTGCTTGGAGTCAAGACCGGTGGGTCTACCACTGTAACAAGCAAAAGGTCGATGGTTTTTGATCCCGTAACATATCCGCATAGCTTCAGTGAGTATGGTAGACTACTTTGCTGATGTGTTGGGATGTCCTGGGTCATCGAAGGACTCCCTGGAGTTGAGATCTGTGGGTCTACCACTGTAACAAGCAAGAGGTCGACAGTTTTTGACCCCGGAACATATCCGCATAGCTTCAGTGAGTATGGTAGACTACTTTGTTTTAAAAGTATTTTTTCGCGAAAAGAAAACTTTTCGTGGGACTGTACATTGGTTACTCCTGACAATTTTAAATGTTTCCAAAGGAGTTTAAACATGCTAAATGTGATTATAAACGGAGGAAAATGCATTTTAACTGGGTTTCTGTTGATTAAACATTAATTGGCGAGATAAACTTTGAAAAATATTTGTAACTGCCTTACTAAAGTGAATGAAACTTTCATTTCTTGTACAAACTAGTCTAAAAAATCAAGCTTGGTTCATTCATGACCTAATAAATTTTGCCTCATAATATTAATTTTGATGAAAATTAGGCCTGTCATAACATTTCAGTTTTCAGAAATGTGTTTACCTGGTTGATGGTCAAATATTTTGGTAATGAAGTCAATTTTCAGTCAGTTCTAATAAATTTAACAGTTCAGGATGTAATTCAGGATGTTTTACAATTCAAAGATTTGGAAAACCTTTTTTTAAGTTCGAGGTGAATTCCCAATTGACAATCTCTAAACAATGAAATTGAATTCTCAATAAGTATTAATTAAGCATAAGCATAAGCATAAGCATAGGTGCCCACCCGCAGTTGCTACTCCGTTATTGACCAGGACCTCCAGAAGTTACATCCACGAGCCGTGGAAGATGAGTGAGTGCTATCTTTCCTCGCTTCGCAACTTCTTAAAGGCCCCTATCATGCTGATCAATACCGGCGCCGGCCACGACCAGTGGTAGAGTCACGGGGAAGTGGATGGGAATGTTAGTCCGATACTTGAGTGATAGAGACCGCCCAATCGACTGCTTCTCCGACAAAGTATCACATGAGTTTTGAGGGGGTTAGTAGATGGGTATGAGGTCAGGATTCACGAATGGCAGTGATGTGACCATGAGCATTTTGTTTATCGGTTGAAAATTTTAAATCTTAGGCAGCCGGTTGCGGAAAGATAAATTAGTGATGATTTAGAAAGTTTTTTTAATCGAACGCGTGCCAACCGAGCATAAGTGCTATGGGCTGGACTTATCAGTATATTTTTACTGTTTCTACAATTTAGATAACGCGAGCAAATTTCAAATCTCTTCGCAGCACACAATACACGACAAAAATGCGAAACAAAAGGCACACACACAAAAAAAAATCACTTTTCACTCCGAATATTTTTTTACGACCACGCGCTCCCTTTGTCAATTATGCACTCTGAATTCTCAATAAGTATTAATTCCACATTAATTCAATTCACCTTAGATGTCTGAAAGCAAAACGACAAACTTGTAGAAACTAGCAAATTTAATAACTTTAAATCTTTTACATGATTCCACATCCGTTTTTTTTTTCTTCGAAAATCCATTGAAACCAATACCTGCAGGAAACTGAAGCTATTGACCTTAAATCAATCGCTTTGGGAACCCCAGCCCCAAATGAAAATCTGCGGAACGCGCAGTAGTAGCTAGTTACGAGTGACTCCGGCAAACTATACACTACAGTTATAGCTCAACGGTTTCGCAGGATCCTTCATTCCGCCGCCGTGAGCAACAGTTTAAGGAAGCCACTTGGCGTAGACAATGGTGCCCCGCTGCCGCCTCGCGCGGTTTGTTCATCTGTGCCAAGTGGACCTCTACTGCTGGAACTACTACGTGCGGAAACGGTTCCGGAGGAGAATGGGAGACATCTGCAGGGAAATGTTTAAGCAGATTGCAATTTCCGGAGAGAACAACTTTGGGAGCGCGCGGAACTATCTGCCGTTGCACACTTCCTCAAACGGGCGAGGACTTTATGGGCAGGGAAGGACCCGGAGGCAGAACGGTGAAAGCGTAAATAACAAGTGAGGCTTCAGTACTGGCACACTTTAGCGTGTAACTTTCGTGATATCGTGTGCTAAGTGAATTTTGGTAAAATTTCATTCCATGGAAGGCACACAGGCAGATTAGTCGGTTAATTTAGCTTATAAAATTTTAGGGGCAATATGTGCATCTATTTGTCTCTGGAACGCTAAAACGCCAATAGTGACAGGATAGCACGACGTTGACGAGTCGAGAGCAAACTTAACAAGAGTTATGAGTATGCAAGTTCTCTCGCTGCTCGGCTGATAGCCTAGGCACATCGTGCTGTCATTGTTTCGGCTGGCGCTGACAACGTCGACGATGATGACGATGGAAATCTGGAAAATCTGGGAAAACGATTAACAGCAAACTTTGTGTGTGTGTAGTGCCATGAAACCGGTGCCGCTCCTTCGAAAATCGGTCTGTTTACGCTGTCAGCCAACTATGAAATGCTTGAGATGACGTGTTTACACACAAACACACTCACACGCCTCATCACACCACTCCACGGAAGATACACAAAAACCGCACAAGCCAAAAGTCTGAATGAAGAGGACTTTGGTGAGTATCAGTCTCGGGATGTGCAAACCTGTAAGACAAACGGCCTGCAGGCGATGGATCGTTTGGATGAAAAGCTTTCATTGTGTCTCGAGTCGAAACAATCTGGGTGGAAAATGGGTTTTTGCCAAATGTACTTTTGAACAGGCGTGACGATGTGGAAAGTTAGAGCAATTTACACTTTTAACATGGACAGCAGACGTTGCGGGGCATTCTGACCTAATGGATGTGAATTGGATTCAATCAAATAACATAACTCGACATTTTTGAAGTTGATGTCAGTGATCGTTTCAGTTTCGCCAAGGTATGATAGATTTGGGCTCCGCGAACACACTTCAATCGACAGATTTTAATTTTAGCGATAGCCCGGCCGATAAGTAAAATTGTAGATTTCTTGTATAAATACTATGGAATTATCTTAAGCAACCGTGCGCATCCACCTGTATCTATGGGGGTATCGAACATAAGACAACAACTAACTTTATACAGTTTTACAAAATCTAATTTCTGGCATTCAACATAACTTTTTTGATACTACATTCTACAATTCCTTTGCTATGAATTACTTTGTGGACACTGTAGGGCTGCGCAGTAGGGTCATATTTCAAGGGACTCCGACTCCGACTCCGACTCCGGCTTTCCACAAATTATTGACTCCAGCTCCGACTCCAACTCTGGCCTATCAACTCTAGCCGACTCCGATTCCGACTCAAGCTTTCCAAAATTGGTTGACTCCGGCTTCGACTCCGACTCCGACACCTAATCTGTAATTGGGTCATTCCATCTCAACTGTGCACGAAAAAGTGCAAATTTGAAAATTACCCTCTCCGATCCTGCTCAAATTTGGCAGAGCTGTTGATACTATCAAAACATGCAAGAATCCCGAATTTCATCCAAATCGGACCACCCCCTCCATTTTTGTACCTCCCCAAAAAATTGACTTTTTGGCGATTTTTGGCCAAACCTCCTAGTTTCAAACGGCGATAGCTCAGGAACCACAAATCTCAGAAGGTCGTTCTTGGACTCAATTTTGAAGGAAATCGGACGTAGAATCCATTTCCGTGATCAAAATGTTGATTAATTTATTTTTTCTACCTGTATTGCGCATTTTTTTTATTTGACCTCACCATCGTGTTCTCCGGCCAATTTTACATAAGAATCACCTATCGACAGAAATGAATATGTTTCGTTCCAGAGATATCGAATTTTAAAGTTTTGTGTTTTCGAGATTACCTGCATCAGCTTCATTCGCCGCATATACTATATACAAATTGATTTAATATGATCAATCTAAACCATAAATCAGAATTATGGTAAAGTGTCAATAATAAATTATAATAATAATAATAATAATAATAATAATAAAGCAGGTTTTGGTGTTTTTGCTGAATGGCACTATTTTGCTCCACTTCATTCATTTTTTTGAGCAGATAAACATTCGTGATTCAACTCCAGTTTCCTACAGTGTTATACAGTAAATTTTTGCCCAATTTGATAAAGATTATTTATGATGAAATATTATTTCAATAAATGACCAGGTAGCAGTTATTGATCAGCCCGCCTGTGTGCTTCTAGCAGATGCGGCGAATGAAGCTGATGTAGGTTATCTCGAAAACACAAAACTTTAAAATTCGATATCTCTGGAACGAAACATATTACTTTTTGTCGATAAGTGATTCTTATGTAAAATTGACCGGGGAACACGATGGTGAGGTCAAATAAAAAAAATAAGTTGGGGTGTTTTGAGATACGGCCGTTTAAAGTTTTCAATTGCGCAATACAGGTAGAAAAAATAAATTAATCAACATTTTGATCACGGAAATGGATTCTACGTCCGATTTCCTTCAAAATTGAGTCCAAGAACGACCTTCTGAGATTTGTGGTTCCTGAGCTATCGCCGTTTGAAACTAGGAGGTTTGGCCAAAAATCGCCAAAAAGTCGATTTTTTGGGGAGGTACAAAAATGGAGGGGGTGGTCCGATTTGGATGAAATTCGGGATTCTTGCATGTTTTGATAGTATCAACAGCTCTGCCAAATTTGAGCAGGATCGGAGAGGGTAATTTTCAAATGCTGTTCCGCTTCAGATGGAATGACCCTATTGTAAATATTGAAAAAAAAAAAATGCATTTTCAGCACAACAATTTTCTGAGTAAATTTGAATTTTGTTGTTTGAAATTATGGAACATTTTATTTACTACTTTAAATTTACATTCATTTTTGTCTTCCTCACCTTACTGAGGAAAGGCTATAAAATCACTCGAAAACTGAACTTCTCAATTAGACTTCCTAGACCCACCTTCATGTATACCTATCGACTCAGAATTAAATTCTGAGCAAATGTCTGTGTGTGTGATCAAAAAATTGTCACTCGATTATCTTGACATTGGCTGAACCGATATTTTCCGTTTTGGCGTCATTCGATTCGTCTTGGGGTCCCATAAGTAGCTATTAAAAAATTTGCGGTTTAGTTAAGTACTTCAAAAGATCTGCTGAAAAAACGATTTTAGCAAAAGTCCGGAAAATTGTAAAAAGGGTGGTTTTTGTAGGCAATGTTATACATTTTTAGAAAGGTATTTAAAAGACCTTTCCAACGCGACCAATAAATTGAAGATCTGACAACCCTATCAAAAGTTATGAGCACTTAAGTATTATTTATACACTTTTTTGAGGCCAGATTGCAGATATTTTCATAAAAACGTTGTCCACATATATCATGCGACCTATCTTTGGATAGGTAATTAAAAGGCCTTTCCAACGAGCGCTATTTTGGGTAGCATAAACCTCTAAATGTGAGGAAGGCACCAACCATCTAAGGGTGGATTATGTAACGTTTTTAAAGTTAATATGCTAGCTACACTAATTTTCAATTGTTGTTTTTAGCAAGTTTTCATTTACTGAAAATTTCAGAAGTGCAGATTTCAGTAAATTTAACTGAATTCAGTAATGAGAAATTGGCGTGCAGTAACTATCAAAGAAACCCTGGTTTTGAAATAAACAATTTTCAAAGTAATTATTTTAAAGCTTTTTTGAATTTATTTGAGAAGACGTAGATGGACATTGTTTGATCCAGCCCAGTACACTAATATTTGAAAAATAAATTTAATTATATCAATTATATCACCCTGATTTGAGGCATTTAAAAATATTAGACTTGTTCAACGATATTATTTAAGGATCAGCACTTTAAAAGTTTTGTAGAGAAATTGTAAACATTGGGGTAATCGATATATCTAATAAATTCAATGACTCGTATATGCAAAGTTGCATATGCGAGGCATACGAACGCCGGTTTAACTGTATTTCAAAATTAGTTGCAACTTATTTTCGATTTTTTTTGTCAGCTTGAAATGTTTTTAGCACGACACTTTGATTTGTTTTTATTTACAGTATGTAAAAAAAAGTATTTACACCCCTTGGGCACTATGCACATTTTGTGATGAAACATGTAAAAAAAATAAAGTTTGACAGGAACCTAGTACTACGTTTTGTTCAGAAATTCATGCCAAACATTTTGCTACAAAAAGCTCATGAAAAAATGATTTCTATAAAAAGTTATATAACAAGAACCATTACGAAAATAAAAAAGGTTCAAAAAAAGTTTGTACACCTTTCGAAAAATTAACATAAAAAATGTTATTTGTTGACAAATCACCATAAATCCAGTCTCCCAACTCCAAATAGGCATCCTTGACTGATTGAAAAAATAATTTGGATTTAATATAAAGTTTACTAACTACTTAGTATAAAAATTATATAACTCTGGAAATTCTATATAAAACTTATCTAAACTTAATCTTGCAAACTTTTTTCCGTAATTCGTATTTCCGGGTTGGTACGAAATTCCAACGAAAAATCTATTTTATCGATACAAATACCCCCAAAACGGTGTTACCAACTCCCAACTCTAAAATGTTTATTTAGCAATTCTATGGCAATATATTGACATTTAGTTAAATTGAAAGTTTGCAAAATTAAGTTTAAATAAGTTTTATATAGAATTTCCAGAGTTATATTATCTTTTATACTAAGTAGTTAGTAAACTTTATATTTAATCCAAATTATTTTTTTAATCAGTCAAAGATGCCTGTTTGGAGTTGAGAGAATGGATTTATGGTGATTTGTCAACAAATAACTTTATATATGTTAATTTTACGAAAGGTGTACAAAGTTTTTTTGCACCTTTTTTATTTTTGTAATAGTATTTGTCATACAACTTTTTATAGAAAACATCTTTTTATGAGCTTTTTGTAGCAAAATGTTCGGCATGAGTATCTGAACAAAACGTAGTACTAGGTTCCTGTCAAACTTTAAATTTTTTACATGTTTCATCACAAAATGTGCATAGTGCCCAAGGGGTGTAAATACTTTTTTTACATACTGTACATACAAAATGAGCAGGTTGCGTTCCAGCTAAAAGATTGATATAATAGTTGATAATGTTTTAAAAACATAATAATTTTTGTTAAATACTGATGAAAGCTTTCTAATCACAATAAAAATGCTTCGGAAACATCATGGTATCTGATAAATATCTTGAACCAAAAAATAAATTAAACAAAAAAATGTCAACGCAGTGCACGCAATTTAATAAATAAATCTAAAATATAAAAAAATGGGAATTAACCTGAATTATAACAAATATTGAACAATAAATAAGTTCGTAAATTAAATTAAATTTTTGACAACTCCGACTCCAGCTCCGACTTTGGGTCTATCAGAATTCCGGCTCCAGCTCATACAATTTAGCTTACTCCGACACCGACTCCAGCTAATAGAGTTGCGACGACTCCGACTCCAGGTCCCCAAAAAGACCCGACTCCGGCTCCGACTCTGTCTCCACAGACCTGGTGGACAGTATTTTAGGGGATGCACAGTGGGCGAAATGGAACCCAAAATCGGACTTAATTGAATGCGGCTGGTTCCCTGGTATGAATAATAGTGTTTCTTATGTAAAAAAATCCGGGGAATCGATTGGTGATGGTTTCATCCACCGCACGAAACGGCAAAGGGTCCATTTTGCCCCATTCTCCATTTTTAACATTTTCCTTGAAAATCGGTCTGTATTTAGAGCGGAGGCTTTATGCGGCCTTCAAAATGCACTTAACTTATGTGAAAATGTCCCAGGAATCCAGTAAAATAACCACTTGCACCGCAAAATCATCTAGGTCCATTTAACCCCAATTCCGCTATAAAAGCATTTGTGGCCGTTTTCAAATGTTAGGTCAGATTTTAAAATTCTGAAAGTATTTTTATCGTAAAGATCAGACAATTTTACATAAGAATGACGATTTGCACTTGATAGTTTGACACATTTATGTTGATAAAAATAAAATGTATGTGAAAGGCAGTTTATTCTGCGTTTGGGGAAATTGGCCCAAAAGTGATTCTTCAATCTTTTATTTAGTTTAATTGCTATATCAACATAAATGTGTCAAACTTTCAAGTGCAAATTGTCATTCTTATGTAAAATTGTCTGATCTTTACGATAACAATATTTTCAGATTTTTAAAATCTGACCTAACATTTGAAAACGGCCAAAAATACTTTTATAGCGGAATTGGGGTTAAATGGACCCTAGATGATTTTTGCGGTGCAAGTGGTTATTTTTACTGGATTCCTGGGACATTTTCACATAAGTTAAGTGCATTTTGGAAGGCCGCATAAAGCCTCCGCTCTAAATACAGACCGATTTTCAAGAAAAAATGATAAAAAATGGGGAATTGGGGCAAAATGGACCCTTTGCCGTTTCGTGCGGTGGATGAAACCATCACCAATCGATTCCCCGGATTTTTTTACATTAGAAACAGTATTTTTCATACCAGGGAACCAGCCGCGTTCAATTAAGTCCGATTTTGGGTTCCATTTCGCCCACTGTGGGATGATTGAAAAAATAAGTCGATAGTACCCGTAGTTTTGAAGATACTAAAATAGTTGAGGAGCAATTCCAGCCCAAAACAGGATTTTTTTAGGTACTTTTTTCTCGACCCTCTCCGATTTCAATGAAACTTTGTAGACATGTTACCCTAAGCTTATATAATCCATTTTTCTGTATATGGAGCAAGTTTCACTCGATAATGACATTTGAGAAGGGCGTAAGTGTTTTAAATACTTTTGTATTTCGTAATTTAAATATTGCTGCATCTCGAAGCCGTTGCTTCGTATCAAAAAGTGGTCAAAGACAAACTTGTAGGAAATTTGACGGGCTTTCCTAAAATAATACAAAAAAAAAACAAAAAAACACTCCACTTTTATGAGATTTTTTGATTTTTAAGTTTAAAAGTCAAATTTGAAGGTGAGCCCACGATTTTTCTTCGTTCAAAATTTTTGTGAAGATAGCCTAAGATGTTACAAAAAGACTCACGAAAAATACAGGATGAAGCAACTCACATAAAAAATACAAAAAATTTCAAAAGTGCTCTGAACATCAAAATTTGCAAAAACCGATTCTCCAGACAATTTTACTTAAAAGTCTCCATATTGACCATTGTCCTATGTCCAATCTTTGTGAAGTTACAGCGGTTTTGAAAATAAAAATGTTGAAAAAAATGGTTTTTGGCAATTTCTAACGTCATGATTCGAAATCCGGACACTTAGTAGCATATCATTTTCGTTACAGCTGACAAAAAATCATGTAATAAGTTGGAAATGAAGAAATACCATCAGAATGTAGTATTAACAGTCAGTTTTAAAAGAATGCATGCAAAATATGTCTTTTATAGCAATTTTTCATCAGAATTTGAAAATTAAAATGATTTGTTGTGCTTCGAATCCCGGACACTGACAAAAGCTGATTCGAAATTCGGACATTTTTGCTTCGAATTCCGGACGCTCGTTTTTGCTTATGAATCGCACAATTTTGGACTGAAATGTTAGTGAATGGCATTCTTTAGGTCTTAAATAAGCTGTTAACATCAAATAATCGATATTTTATATAAAAATTTGCTAGAATTTAAGGAAATCAAAACCATAAATTTCTGCTTTGCCTTCCCGGTGCTTCGGACGCTTATGAAATATTTCACGTGAAATGTTTCGCAGTTTTGGTAATCTTATAATTTAATTTAATTTAATTGTTTTGACATTAACTACAGCGTTCAAACAAACTTGAAATGAAAGTTGATGTTAGAATTCATCAAATAACACAGTTTTGACATTCATAATGCGAACTTATATCCAAATTATTAATAAAACAAGATGAGGTGTCCGGGTTTCGAAGCGTCCGGGAATTCGAATCATGACGTTATATGACAGACTTGATTTTTCAGTCTCGAAAATATTTTTACCGGAAAGCTCGTCCAATTTCCCATAAGTTTGTCTTTGACCACATTTCAATTGGATGTATGGGCTTACAGATATAAGCTAATTTACTATCCAGGTTACTTACTACACTGAAAAAAAATTATGTTTTCAATTATGAGCAATGTATTTTGCAATATATTTCAAAAATGTCGATACTGTAAAATTATATATAAGCTATGAATGAAGATTCGTAAACATTTTAAACTACAATTTCGAGTCCCAAAAAAGCTCACGAAACGAACAAAATCAAAATGTGGAAATAATTCCTTAAAATGAGATAACTTATATTAGCGTTTCATTGAATAAGCATAAATTAATTGTATCTGAATTCATTGAAAAGAAACATTTTTTACTTTTCTTTCTAAGTTATCGATACTATTGGCTATTAAAAAAACCCAGGTCCCCGGAATTCCCGGGAAATGGCAAAACTCAACTCTCGATTCCCGGGAAATCAAAAATCTCGAGAATCGTCACCCTCTAGATTAACTCAATCAAATGTTATGAATTCATGTTTCAAAGAATTTAAATATTTACATGACTGTAATTTCTCATGCCATCGAAAATTCAAATATGTTCATATGAATATGAATTGTCACGTGATTAGATCCGCGACGTTATTAGCAACACCCAAGGCATCTAAATCTTACCAATTTCAGCCCAACTCCCACGGGAGGGAAACTTCAACCCAATGTGTTTCCACAACCAGCACACACGTCTGTCAGGACAATGATTCCGGATCGGGCAAATGGGAAGATAATTTTATGCATGACTAGGCAATACGCACTCGTCGTCGTCGCCACCATTCCCAGCGGATCCGGCCGGTCGTTTTCCAGCTCGACGATTTCCGCCCGGTCCCGGTGGTTTTGCTCCAGCGGTGTGTAACTGACTGACAAACGATGATGATGCGCCAGAACGCGCCACGACGAACCGTTTCCATGGGAATGACTTCATCTGGACTCGGCCTGGGGAATAAAAAGGTGCAAACCCAAATTCGTTGGAAATTTTCATTTCGGAACATTTCGTCAGTGCCTTTTCATTCCACCACATTTTTCAATTAAAAAGATGTCAGAAACTTTCATTGCCAGCAAGCTGCCATCAACGGATTTCTGCTTCTTCACTCTCACCTCGGTTGGTTCTGGGGGTTGGAATAATTTTAAACGTGCCACCCTCGAACAAATATTCCGAATGCAAAACGTCACTCTCTTTCCAAATTGGGGCTGACTTTTACTCGTTTTTCGCACACACACACACACTCACACCAGCTGTGCTTTCATCAGGCTTTTCCCATCTCAACTTTGTCAGATGAGATGATTTGCTCGAAAAGCACTCAGCTCCACCTTTTTCGAAAGCTTATCCACAGAACATGATATTGAAAAATACAATCATTTGAAAAGTTGATCCTGTGTTCATCTGCTTGTCTGTGGCAAAAAAGTTTACAGTATACTTTTTTCCAGGGAACTTCCCATTTTTGTGACTTATGAAGCGCGCGTGAGCAACATCCACTTGGGACCAATTTCTTTCATCAAACGTGTTCGCTTGACACAGGGAAAAGTTGAGTTGGGACCTCGAAATAAATTACCGGAGAGTGTAAAGGTGCGCACAACTAATCGGGTGGAAGGCAATTTTGAAGTTATTTTGAAATGAATTCATACCATTGTGTTTTGCATCAGCAATTTACTTTCATAAATGTTGATTTGAATATGTGATTAAAATGTGCTAGTAGATAAATAAATTTGAATCAAAACTTTCTGTTCCTTCAATATTTTGCTGAACTCAGTTTACGAAATGTCAAGTTGTCTTTCACGAATAATATCGCTGTCCGTGAATATTTGCTGCTTCACATTTTCTGATGGTTTCGATCAGCTAGAAATCCGAGCAGACGGAAATAACTTGGAAATTACTTTTTTATACTTGGAAATATTTGTTATTCGTCGTTATGAATTTTTTGTTATTGGATTGATATTGTGATAACAGACAAATATTTTTTTTATTTTTTCGAACAAATCTTTATTATTATTTTTTATTATTTTAACAACTAATCCAATCATCCCAACAAAAGTTGGAGATATTCTTCCATTACAAAAATGTTATTCCAAAGTTGTTTTGACTTTTTACCAATATCAGACCAATAACAAATTTTGCTATGATAACATAAACTGTTATTAAACCCTTATGCAAAAATAGATTTTTTCAGGTAGATTCCATAACACTTCTGTTATTTTAACAGTATTTGTACCGTGAACTTGGGTGACTTTGATAGGATTTCAATTTGTTTTTGGAATATTTTAGAACAGGTAAGGTTTTTCTCAAGATTATTATTTTTAAAACATGTACTGGGATAGGCCACACAAAGTCCATGCACTATTATTTTTTTTTTTTTTTTTACTGTGAACAGACACGGACCACTGCGACACTTGCGTATCTATTGTAGTATGATCTGTTCTCAGGTTTTCTGTTTTGCTGCTATACACAGCCTGCCGAACGATCGTCTTCCGTAGCGCTATTGTTTGAGCGAGACAGTATTTGACGAATTATTCGAGCAGTTGCCCCTCTCATTCCCCAGACCAATCCCCAAATGCCATGCCACACGAGCACGAGAGACCGATCGGAGGACGTGGAGATGAGCGAGATTGAGGGGAAATCTCGTTTATTTTGACCCATCTAGAGATCGTTACCGATCATATAGCCCAATCTTCAGCTCGAATTTTGCCTGAGAGCATGTGACCGAGTCGAAAGTAGCATTTGAAGCTCTTCTCTGCGTATTGTTACAGAGTTCTTCAACGCTCAGACTCAGTCGCCAACAGATCGTCCGAGAGATTGGATGGGATGGGTTTTGGGGAGGCTTGGGACTTGACAAAGTCAATTCCCGCAGCAGCCGATACCCCCTCTCGACCGCCACCTATCCCTTTTGCCTCGCCAGATGGGTTTCAAGCCATCGACCTTCCGCTTACAAAGCGAAACCCGTACCACTACACCACGGGAGCTCGGCTGCACTATTATGGAAAAAAGGTTTTTTCAATAATGTTTAGAAAAAAAGTTACGTTAAAAATTCTTAGTTTAAACTCCGGGGTAACTTTGATAGTCATAGTTTTTCTTGTTAAAATCATATTTAAGATGTTCAATCTTTATTTGTACGCTAAATGTACCTTAGTGATGGTAGCCGATATAGTTTTTTTTTAAAAATATCAATGTTTATATTTAGTTAACTAACTTTGTAAGCTTTTTAACAAAATACATATAAATTTTAGGTAAAATTGTTAAAAAGTCGGAATTTTTCCTGAAATTTGTTAAAACTAGTTTTGTTTATAAAATTATCGATTTATATTGCATTTTATACTGAATTCGAAGCACAAATCAAAAGTTTTCACATCTTTACCGGATATTTGTTAAACTGAAATTGCCTATAAATTTGGAGATTTTTTTTATTGTGTATCAAAAACACATATTCTTTATTATTTACAAATTTATTTAACCTTCTCTCAGTGGAAAATTGTCCAAAGAGTCCGAAAATGCATTCCGTTTTCCGATTCAAAATCATGTTCATTGAGTAAATCATGACACTTCGAGAAGTTTAAAATAATGAATTTCATCAACATTTTCTTAACCATAGTTAACTAACTTTTTAAACTTTTCAAAAATTTTTGAAAAGTTCTTCTTGAGGTACTTTGAACACTTCTCTACCACGGTCAGTATGATTCTGAACCATTCCGTACGTATTTTAATTGCACTCTTCATTTTGCGGATTTTGCGGTCACTCCGTTTTATGTATATGGAAATGTCATGAATTTTATTATTACTGTCTACCCGGGAACTCATCTCAACTCATTTGGCTTCAGAAAAATACGTTCTGCTTTATGAATCCATCCAAACTTTTTTTATTGAGCATTTTTGTTTTTGAAGAATTTTGAGAAACCCGTATTATACGAAAAATCCCAACAAAAATCAGGTCGGCTAATTTACGATGAGAGTCAAAAATTCACACAGGAATACCTGAGATTTCCCGTGGAAAAATATTCAAAGCTTCTCGGAAAATTTAAACTCAAGCAAGTTGACACATTTTCTTCAATTTTGGCACCAATGTTTAAAAACGTATTGGAAAATAGATAAAATTGAAGAAAATATTGTTGCTTAATTCGACTCAAATTACTTCCATTTAAAACTAGTTACACTTACTTATTTTTTGAGCAAAAAAAATAAATTTTAATCAAAAGAAATTGAACTATTTAATATTTTGTTAACTTTTTTATGGATAATTTCTGATACCATTTGCAAATCTCTTCCCAAGAGCAGCATCAGAATTTTTTTTATGTTTTTGTTTATCGCGTATTACCATGTTGGACTTAATTGGTTTTTTGGGGTCAAAATCGACGAAAATTTATTTTTCTAAGTGTAAGCTACCTGCCAGTAATTGTTAAATGACGATATCTAGGAAACTATCTTTTCGATTGTCAATGTTAAACATGAAACATTTGTGTTTTTTTATTTTGTCAATTGAAATATTCTAAAATTATTTGTTTGTTTCTGTTTTAAACCACTTCAAAAGTAGAGCTTTAACCCTCCACCCCCTAAAGTGTCCACGTGGTTTATGGATGGCCCCTATACGTTGGGTTTTACAGACAGAATTAAATTAAAACGTCATTTTCACGACACATAATCATTTTCAGAATTTTTGGGAGATTTTCCAAGTATTTTTGAAAATGTCTGAATTGTTATGCTCAAAATTCATGAGATTTTTATACTATACTCAATGTAAACTATTATTTCAAATGATTTTTTGTACATGTTTATAGACCTGATTATTAAAATATGGTGAACAAATTTTAAGTACTATTTTTTTAAAATAAACATCATTTTTTTATATATATATCAAATAAGTAACATTTTTCTAAATGGTTAAAGTCTTCTCCATGGGTCCTGTCTTGGTAGAGTCGCTGGTAGGCAGTTGGACTCACAATCCTAGGGTTATCAGTTCGAATCTCGGGGTGGATGGAAGCAAAGGTGTAAAAGAGGTTTGTAATTGCCTCAATAATCAACCTTTCGGACACCTCGTTTCAAGTAAGAATCTCGTAATCGAGAACGCCAAGGCAATGCTGTAGACCGAATAATTTGATTCTTAATAACCTCAAAAATCTTGAATTTGAATAAGAATATACCAAAAGTGTATTTTATATTTCAAAATACAATTCGGTCCCAAGTTTCTCGGTTGAGTGAAACCCCGTTTGAAAAATGCTTGCTGGTCATTGAAGCACAAAGGCTTTAAATATGTCGAACCTCTTCTGATCACAACTCGTGCTCAACGAAACGAGAGAAATAATCACATCCGAAACACGTTTCTCTTTCATGGCCGTTTCTGCGACCGTTAGAACTAAGCCGAAAAAACAGTAAGATACCGTTGAGTACTGTTATTGAAAAGTGTCTCGTTCAAGTTAAGTTGAAAAATCACTTTAAAATTATGTAATTTCTTTGTGATTTTCAGTTCTTCACCCCTAAATTGAAAGCTTCACGTAGTAGCTTTGTCCAACTCATTGCATATTGTTCGTGTCCAAATTGCCCCCCCCCCCCTCATACAGCTCGCTTGATTAGAGCTAATTCTGTCCCAACCCATCCCAACACTCGTCGCTGACCTCCATGGTCGATTTCACACGTTGGCAATAATATTGAACGTTGCTGATGGGAAAACCACCCCCACGTGTCCCACCAACACCAACTCCAAAGTGATGGTGATGTTTTCCTGACCCCCAAGCAAGTAAGGGTTGGTTGGTCCATTGTTCGGCATCATATATGACGACGGAACATCAGCGCCATCATCGTCGTATCGTAATCTTTGTTTTTTTTTTTTTCATCGGAGGGGGAAAAAAGCTTGGCGAAACTTGACTGGTGTCACTGTACCCAGACAGCCTGAAGGGGGAGGGGGCTTTTTTTGTCCTTTTCTTTCTATCTCTCTGATCGACCCCCCTCCGCTTCCCTTGCAGCATATTTGTCGTCGGTATACTTTATGGCACCCATGATCGTTAGGGCAGATGAATTTTGACAGGCATATGTAATGCCTAATAAAACGCATGAATGACTTTTGTGTGATGGGATCGAACCGTAATTGGACTAATTTTTTTGCGGTGGGAAAGTTGGAAAAGGAAATCGACTGGTTTTTAACCAAAAGAAATAGTCAGTGAGGTTCGAAAGGAACGTCTTTCTTCTGTTGAATCAATTGATTTATAGAAACTATAAAATGTTGACACTGAAATAGCAAAGATCTCATAAAATGTCGCGTTTTCATCAAATCATAACTCGATTCAATATGTAAAAATATCTTAATTGTTTTTGATCGAAAATTCTGTAGACTGTATCAAATTATGTAAGAGATTTCATTTGCGTACATTTGGAAATGGGTGCACCTTTTATGTTACAAAAAAATGTCTTATTTTACCTAAAAAAATGTTTAAATTTACCTCTTTTTCATTGTGATGCCACTCAAAATTGAGTCAAAATTGAGTAAATAAAACATCATTATTAACATAATAATTAAACCTTCCAGATTTACACTGTAGATTTATTTGATAGTGTTCGTGAGCGTCGTTTAAAAAGTGACAGTTCGTCACTTTTTAGTTTGACTTTGACCAAACAACGGAGTACAAATTAAAAAAGTGTCAAACGAAAAAGTGACCAACCACCGGGGGTTGAGTTTATTCATTTATAAATTGTTAACAATTTTGTAAACAAAATCTTTTCTTTCTTTCTTTCCAGGTGAGCATAAATTATGAACTTCTTACGTTTTCAAAAAAATGCAGGTATGGAACATTGTTGGCACCTTCACATACATTTTGTGCAATTTCAAATGAACACCCTTTGAATTCAAATCTTTCAATATTGAAAAGTAGGATTACTTTTCGATACAGGTGCTAAAAAAATCAACTTTTTAGCACCCATTCCAGAGCTGAAAATCCATTATATAAACACTTTTTTTTCGGGTTGTACAAATTTTATTTTACCTTTCAAAGCCGTCCCGAAAAATCAGGGAACAAAAAAATAAGTATATTGGAAAATATTAGTATTCAAATTTGTTATTTGTGGTAGGCTTTTTCGTTGTTTGAGAATGAGAGGAAAAGTAGAGTCATTCCTCATATTCGTAACATTTTACAGACAAAAAAAATCACAGCCAATCGATAATTGAACTTAATGATTTGCTTTTACCTTCATTTGCGATCTTTCGATTGATGTAACGAACAACTGCACATTTTAATTTTAATATCAAGTTTTTGAAGAAAAACTTTGACCCTTGAAATCCACAAATTCGGAACACTTTTTTCTAACGGATGTAAACAAACTTTGGTTCTCTCCATGAGCACATTTTTTTTTCTTCAAAATAATGACTTCACGCACTGAAACTGAGCTCGTAGACCCACCTTTATATATACCTATCGACCCAGAATCTAAAACTGAACAAATATATGTGTGTGTATTCCAACGAACCAAAACAATGAAGATCTGGCAACACTGTCTCAAGTTATGCACACTTAAGTGATATTTATGTACATTATTTAAAGCCGGATTTCACATAAATTTATTTGAACGGATCCATCATCCGACCCACCGTTGGTTGGTTAATAAAACACTTATCAAACGAGTCCAAAACATTGAAGATCTGGCAACCCTGCCTTGAGTCTCGAGCTGATCAAAAACTGCTGGTAATTGTATGAAAAGAATAATTATGGGTAATTCTCCGCCAACTCACACATCAGTTGCCCCGACCCCTCTTGGATTTGCGTGAAACTTTGTCCTAAGGGGTAACTTTTGTCCCTGATCACGAATCCAAGGTCCGTTTTTTGATATCTCGTGACGGAGGGGCGGTACGACCCCTTCCATTTTTGAATATGTGAAAAAAGAGGTGTTTTCAATAATTTGCAGCCTGAAACGGTGATGAGATAGAAATTTGGTGTCAAAGGGACTTTTATGTAAAATTAGACGCCCGATTTGATGGCGTATTCAGAATTCCGAATAAAAGTATTTTTCATCGAAAAAAACACTAAAAAAGTTTTAAAAACTCTGCCATTTTCCGTTACTCGACTGTAAAAATTTTTGGAACATGTCATTTTATGGGAAATTTAATGTACTTTTCGAATCTACATTGTCCCAGAAGGGTCATTTTTTCATTTGGAACAAAATTTTTCATTTTAAAATTTCGTGTTTTTTCTAACTTTGCAGGGTTATTTTTTAGAGTGTGACAATGTTCTACAAAGTTGTAGAACAGACAATTACAAAAATTTTGATATATAGACATAAGAGGTTTGCTTATAAACATCACGAGTTATCGCGATTTTACGAAAAAAAGTTTTAAAAAAGTTACTTTTTGCGTTTCTCTTTGTGTCGTCGTCCGTGTCTGTCGAGGGTGACCATGAATGGCCATGATTGATGACGACCAACTTTTTCAAAACTTTTTTTCGTAAAATCGCGATAACTCGTGATGTTTATAAGCAAACCCCTTATGTCTATATATCAAAATTTTTGTAATTTTCTGCTCTACAACTTTGTAGAACATTGTCACACTCTAAAAAATAACCCTGCAAAGTTAGAAAAAACACGAAATCTTAAAATGAAAAATTTTGTTCTAAATGAAAAAATGACCCTTCTGGGACAATGTAGATTCGAAAAGCACATTAAATTTCCCATAAAATGACATGTTCCAAAAATTTTTACAGTCGAGTAACGGAAAATGGCAGAATTTTTAAAACATTTTTAGTGTTTTTTTCGATGAAAAATACGTTTATTCGGAATTCTGAGTACGCCATCAAATCGGGCGTCTAATTTTACATAAAAGTCCCTTTGACACCAAATTTCTATCTCATCACCGTTTCAGGCTGCAAATTGTTGAAAAACCCCTCTTTTTTCGCATGTTCAAAAATGGAAGGGGTCGTACCGCCCCTCCGTCACGAGATATCAAAAAACGGACCTCGGTTTCGTGATCAGGGACAAAAGTTACCCCTTAGGAAAAAGTTTCACGCAAATCGAAGAGGGGTCGGGGCAACTTTTCCCCATTTCGTGTGAGTTGGTAGAGAATTACCCTTATGCAAAATCTCTTCCTTTGTCGTCGAGAATGCATAGTCAAAGTTTCATTCGTATGTCAAAGGAGAAAATTCATACACAGTTAAATGCTTAGTCATATAGTTGTTTATTTCAAGTTTGTGCAGAAAAAATAAGCTTGAAAAATAATGGTTTCATAATTTAGAAATTCGGCAACTGCACAGGTTTCATGGCTCAATATTGTAATTTTCTAATGTTATTTTAAAAAAAAATTTAAGTTGATCGGCAAATGTATCAAACTTTTCTCGCCGTAGAACCCCACCAATTTTCCAACTAATGCCTTCTGGACAAACGCTCATCGCTTGATTTGTGACCACCGGTTGTCTCGGCAAACATCCATTCACACATTCGAGCGGGTCACACGACCTTTCTTCGCCGAATAAGGGAGCAAAAAAAACTCATAATGGTCCCATAAATCTCCATAAAAGTTCGGAATCGCCAGTTTGAGGATCTTCCGCCCACGCTGGGAAGGAAGAGGAAGGAGAGAGGGTTGACATATTTTATCCCATGATTCATTTGGCCAAACATTTCCTTCGACGCCGTGGACAAGATACGAGTTCTTGCTGATCTGGACGGTTCTGCTATCAGTCACGTCCAGCTCGGACGAAGGAACGATGTTGGACAGGACACTTCTTGTTGAAGAGACGTCCCTCCTGTTCTATTTATGAATAGTACAAAATAATTGGCAACCCGCTGGCAACATGTGACCTTTCCGGCGGTTTGTAAGTTCCACTCCACCTGATGCTGATGTTTTATCGCTGCTTTTAGGGACTCGTAAAGAAGCACAAATTGTCACATATGGCAGGTCATCAAACAAAAGAAAACATGTTTTCACCACCGGGTTTGGTAATGGATCTGAGGTGAAAGCATGAACATGACGTGACATAGTAAAAAGTCACCTCTTAAGTCACCGCCATAAAATCCGTCCAGTTTGCATTTAACTTTCTTGTCATGATTGGTGTCTCGAGAGGGAAAAAGTCAAAAGCGATATTTTTATTAGTTGTTCTTTGAGATAAGTTGTCAATATGGAAATGCAAAAAATATACTTTATGGTAAAAATGATATTCATCCCGAAACACGGCTACAAATCTACCGCCCCAAAACGTCCTAATCACACGCTCAAATGAGCTTGCACAAAAGCTCTAGCTTTGGACAGCATTACGTGACAAGGCGAATCGTCGCATAAAACAGCTCATCATTTCACCACGAAGCAACATTTCATGCTTATCTGCAGCGCAGTCTCTTTGTGGTCCTGTCACGCTTAGTCGCTCAACGTCCTTGTCCGCCCCGAGAGAAATGCTCGAAAATGCTCAACGTAATTAAACCTTGTCTTGTCCTGGCCGTGCCGTCGTCGTTCGTTCGGTAAATGTCCTTCTCGCCGTGCAACTCAATATCGTTTTTCGATCAACTGAGCCGCACTGCGCGCCAAGAGGCTTCAACCGAATTTCTTCTTCAGAGAGCATGAAATATGTGGCTTCGTTCATCTATCATCCGGGCTGTCAACCGACGCCGTGGGAGGAAAATGGTCGCCGCTGCCGAAAAGTGGCAATATCTAGCTCACTTGAAAATGAAACACTGGCGCGGGTGGAAAAAATGTAATAAAAATCCTCGCCGGAACTCGACCCCAGGATTCATGATTCATGGATCGAGGTTGGTAGGCCGAAATAAATTTGGGAGAGCTAAATTTTCGGAACCGGCTACAAGCAATAGGAAATCAAACAGAGTTGGGTTTTAATCTGCCCATATTATCCAGATCTCAATTGTACTGAATACAATTTATCGGGATTTAATTATTTCTAATAAATAATTATCAAAACAGTTAATTGACCAAATTTTTAAATGGCTTGAGTATCAATAACTTCAAATTTAATATGAATCAAAATTAACAAATTCTTATAACAAAATAATCCAACAAAAAAAAAAACATTCGGAGGTCTGTTTTGAAATTGTGAGAAAGAGAATGAAATTAATCATAATAGTAATGTGATTCACGATTAATTCAAAGTGGATCGATTACGATAGAGCTTCCAACTTCCCGGGATAACACAAAAACCGGGAAACGGGAATTTTTCAACAACTTTCCCGGAAAATCTCAGGAAATATTAAATTCATTGAAAATTGTTCAGAATCTGGTTCTGGTTAATATTTTGCATCACAATTGTGTCGGACAGCAAATATGATGGCCAAAACAGCAAATATTGATGATCATTTAATGGCTTGACTACTTGTAAACAAACAACAAAAACCAAAGTTGCTCCAGAACAACAAAAAACCTAAGTTCCTCCAGAAGTTACATCCACGTGCCACGTGGAAGCTATCTTTCCTCGTTTCACAACTTCTATCATGCTGATCAATACGATACGATGGTCTGGTGGGTAGCTTTTTGTCTGCTAGTCCAAAGGACGGGAGTTTGAACCCCGTCGCGAGCACATGAATTTTTCGTTCTTATTCAGATGTGCAAGAATTCCTTCTGTTTGAAAATTTCTCGCTTGGGATACATGGAAATTGAACCAGAAATCATTAACAATTAAACAATTAAACAATTAAACAATTAAACAATTAAACAATTAAACAATTAAACAATTAAACAATTAAACAATTAAACAATTAAACAATTAAACAATTAAACAATTAAACAATTAAACAATTAAACAATTAAACAATTAAACAATTAAACAATTAAACAATTAAACAATTAAACAATTAAACAATTAAACAATTAAACAATTAAACAATTAAACAATTAAACAATTAAACAATTAAACAATTAAACAATTAAACAATTAAACAATTAAACAATTAAACAATTAAACAATTAAACAATTAAACAATTAAACAATTAAACAATTAAACAATTAAACAATTAAACAATTAAACAATTAAACAATTAAACAATTAAACAATTAAACAATTAAACAATTAAACAATTAAACAATTAAACAATTAAACAATTAAACAATTAAACAATTAAACAATTAAACAATTAAACAATTAAACAATTAAACAATTAAACAATCAAACAATTAAACAATTAAACAATTAAACAATTAAACAATTAAACAATTAAACAATTAAACAATTAAACAATTAAACAATTAAACCATTAAACAATTAAACAATTAAACAATTAAACAATTAAACAACCGCCACTTATCAGAGATCGATCTGATTTGCATTCAAAAATGTCGTAATTCTATTGTGGTTATTTTTGATGATAAAGTTTTAAAAACAGTAAAAGTAGTCATATTTTTCTCAATACACCGAATTTGTAGAAAATCGATGCCAGTGCGTTTTTTTGTACTATCTAGATAGGAATCCCATTAAGCGTGAACAGCAACCAAGGAAGTTGTTGTCTTCTTTTACCAAAATAGTCAAACTTACGGACCCAATCCTGCAAAAATCTGATTGTAAAAATAGTCAAACTTTGTTATAAATTATTTGGTAGACTGTACTTAAAGGGATGAACCAGTTTTGAAGATACTACAATGTCTGTAACACAAATCTGGGAGCAAAAGCTCTGGTTGATGTGCACCGTTAAGCTTAGTACAAGAGAGCATACGAGCATCGAAATACTGAAATTTTCATTATTTACAATATGTGCACCAAATTAAGTAAAATTGTTTATACATTTTTAAAGGTTTTTTGAAAAAAAAAAATAGTTTTTCATACTAAAAACTTCAAAGCAGGGAACATTTATACAAAATTGTAAGTTTAAAAAATGGATTTTCAAAAATTACAGCATTTTGTAACAATTTTCAATTTTAATTAAAATAATAAAAACATTGCAAATTTATTTAAATTTATTTAAATCATACTTTGTATGAAACCAATTTATGCAAATTATGAAAATAAGAGTTTTTGGGAAAATGTGTGTATTATGAAGCGTTGTTTGCAACCCATTTTGCTTTTTAGTAAAAATATCAGAGATTTGTGTTTTTTTATTCTTTTAAAATAGCACATTTATCAAAACAAATATTCAGTAAATTCTAACAAAGTTGACGAGTTTTTTGTAGGATAAGTACATTTTATGAACCGTTGGGGGTGACAATGGGTCTGGGGTGAGATTGGGTCAAAAATATTTTTTTACTGATTTGACCATTTTTCAGGTTTTTCGAAATGAATCTAAATTCCAGTGTTCCCACGAGCCTAAGCCATCGGCTCAGCTAGGTTCATTTTTCTGGTTCAGGTTCACACCACACGTCGGCAAGCATCGTCGGCTCAGGCTCACCGAGCGCCGTGAGCCATGGTTCATTTGGTTCAAACCAGGCAAGCTAACCAAAATGAACCATTGGCTTGAACCAGGTTTGAACCTGATCAAAGAATGTTAGGCTAAATGGTGAGCTCTGTTAGACCGTGACACTATGCAACCCTAAATTTACTACTCCGTAATATTTGTTACACCGTAACATTGTTACACCGTAACTTTGTTACACCGTAACTTTGTTACACCAAAACTTTGTTACACCGTAACTTTGTTACACCGTAACTTTGTTACACCGTAACATTGTTACACCGTAACATTGTTACACCGTAACATTGTTACACCGTAACATTCGTTACACTGTAATATTGTGTAACAATGTTACGGTGTAACCATATTACGGTGTAACGGATGTTACGGCAATGGCTACACTGCAACATTCGTTACACCGTAACTTTGTTACACCGTTACTTTGTTACACTGTAACTTTGTTACACTGTAACTTTGTTACACCGTAACGTTGTTACACCGTAACTTTGTTACACCGTAACTTTGTTACACCGTAACATTGTTACACCGTAACATTGTTACACCGTAACATTGTTACACCGTAACATTCGTTACACTGTAATATTGTTACACCGTAACATTCGTTACACTGTAACATTGTTACACCGTAGCATTGTTACACCGTAACCGTGTTACACCGTAACCGTGTTACATCGTAACCGTGTTACACCGTAACAGTTTTACACCGTAACAGTGTTACACCGTAACAGTGTTACACCGTAACAGTTTTACACCGTATCAGTATTACACCGTAACACTGTAAGGGATGTCACGGTGTAACGAATGTTACGGTGTAATAAATGTTACGGTGTAAGGAATATTACGGTGTAACAAAGTATCGGTGTAACAATGTTACGGTGTAACGAATGTTACGGTGCAATGAATATTACGGTGTAACAAAGTATCGGTGTAACAATGTTACGGTGTAACAAAGTTACGGTGTAACAAAGTTACGGAGTAACAAAGTTACGGTGTAACAACGTTACGGTGTAACAAAGTTACAGTGTAACAAAGTTACAGTGTAACAAAGTAACGGTGTAACAAAGTTACGGTGTAACGAATGTTGCAGTGTAGCCATTGCCGTAACATCCGTTACACCGTAATATGGTTACACCGTAACATTGTTACACCGTATCGATACACTGTAACATTGTTACATCATCAACTTGTTACACGGTCGCATTGTTGCACCTTAACACCTATGCATAGTCATGGTTTTCATTAGCCTGGTTAGCCTGGCTTAAGCCATGGTTCATGGTTCACTGAACCAGGATTGAACCACAAACGGAGGTTTAAGCCGAACCAATTTTATTGGTGAACCTAGCCTAACCGGTTCATTTGGGAACTCTGCTAAATTCTGTTAAAATTGTTGTGTAGGGAACATCTTAGCTGAAAAAATCTTGATATGATTCGCTCGAACAAGAATCACTGTTGGATGACTTTTTACGAAATGTGTTCATGTTCAATATCATTCTAGGTTTATTTGACCCAATGTCAGTGGTGAGATTGGGTCAATTTCCGTACGATTGGCCTTTAAGGTAGAGTTTATCAAATTCCACCATATTTTGGGAAAATGTTAGCAAAGTATCTAAGAACAATTGTGCGTTAAAAGATTTTCGATGTAGTTTAAATTGCTTTTGTCCGAAAGAAATTACGAGACGTGTATCGTTTTTTGACCCTAAGTCACCCCCACTGACGGAAGTTAATATAAATGAGTTATTATCGATTATCGCTAAGGTTAGTGAAATTGTCGACATTTGTGTACAGCGTAAAATTCGTAAATTTCTGCAATTTCCTCGAAATTCCCTGAAATTCTAGGTATTTTAAATCAAAAAATATTGAAATTTCACAATTTCTTGTCTTCAAAGATCTTTTACTTAAATGTACTAATTTTTCAATTTAAAAACCTTTGATATCTCTTAAAATTCTTGAATTGAACTGTGAGATTTGCAAGTAAAACAAATTTCAAAAAGGTTTTGTTTTTAATTATGACGCTGCAATCAAAATGTGAAACAAATCACCGATATTTTTTTTCAGCCAAAGTAGTCTGAGAAAAAATAAATGCTTCGAATACCTGTAAAAATGAATTATTCAAATACAATAATAGTAGTTTATGCAACAAGTTGCAAAAAGAGGATTTTTTCAGCACGAGTCGTACATTTATCCAACGAGGTTCACCGAGTTGGATAAATACGAAGAGTGCTGAAATAATCAAGTTTTGCAACGAGTTCCATACAACATTTTTTGCAATTCCAAAAAACACACACTGAGTGAAATTTTAAGTCAAATTTTCATGTATTTTGTCAATAAGTCGTTGAAATCAAAACAATTTTGAAAAGTGTTACTTTTCGAAACAAGTGCTGAAAAGTTCAACTTTTCAGCACCCATTTGAGTGCTGAAAAGTAGAACTTTTCAGCATTTATTTTGAAAAGTGTTGCTATTCGATTCTGTTATTTTTGGTACAGAAAAGTAGGCTATTTCGTCATTCAAGAATGACAGGAAAAGTAAGTAGTTTCACGACGGAATTGCAAAAATATATTTCCGGAATCATCAAATGAGCGCTACAGAGCGATTTTCAACAGAGTTTGACTAGTTTCAATTCAAATTATTTCTGGGATCTTTAAATCTAACAATAAATAAGAACAACCTTACACCATAATTTTTCGAATATTCTAGACATTGTTGTCAGACCTAAGCTTATAGACGTGCAATAGGTTGTTTAATTTGACCCTTCTAGTTTTAGTAAGAAGCATACATTTCACTCGGGTTTAACAACCTTCAAAAGAGTTGCCAAATCTGCATTTTTCCCTACAAAAACCATTCGTCAGTAAAGAATGCAAAACACTTAAAGATTAGGGGACATCTTCGAGTCATTCCACTTCAGTAAATTGTACCAAATCCAATCACCCTCACCAAGGCAACCCTAACAAGGAGCTTTCGCGTGCTTTATGGAACGCTGGAGTGGTACATAAAAGCTCCCCCGCCCTCCTCCCTGCCCTATTCCGTTCCCTGCTCAACCAGATGAACGAATACTAATTCCGATGTGTTTCACTCTTGTAACCGCTCGTTTCCTTCGATTTTCCATACTTTTCTACCCATTGAATCCCGATGGCTTAGAGGACTCGATGGGTGAGGATGGTGGGTGGAAATAAGTCAACGAGAAAATGGCTTCATTTTCTCGCACATATATTCCGTTCTACAAGGGACGACACAAAGCTGGCTGGCAGGCTGGGGGTGGTTTGTCAATCGTTGGCCATCCGAGGACCCGGTTTCGAAAGAGGGGTGGTGGAGGACAACATCCCTTTTCACCCAGTTTGTAGCGGAGCAATAATGGGTTGAAAAAAAAGGGACGTGATGGTGGAATATTGGAATATAAAATTTTATCGTGTGGAGACAAGGGTGTAAAAGCTTCGGGTAAAGCTTCTTCGGCATGGTTCTTTGCTTGTTCCGAAATGGGAGGTGGTAAAAGAAGGGGGTGGGGGTGTGTTACACTGCGGCAAACGAAAAGGCTGTCAAATGCACCAAATGGTGAGAGAAGGTTGTGGGAAGGGATATGGTTCAGGAAAATATTTCATCAAAATAAAAGCTTTGCCGGTGAGTCCATTAGGCCGTGCACACAGTTTACAGCCGGGTAGAATGACTTAATCCACATGTGGAGTAATGGTGGCTTTCATAAAGTGTCGTTTTTACTATATCTAGGTTCAATCGATTGAGATTCTACTACAAAGTTCATGTTATTTCACTTCTCATACATTAATAATAAATAATTATTCCACTTGAAAACGAAGATGAAACAAAAAAAATCCCAGCAAAAAACAGTAACTAGGTCAACTTTATTTTTAAAGTCGCTTCTTTGAATCAATAATTCATGAGTCAAAAATAAATCACAGTCTTTCTCTGGAATTTTCCATCCCACCAATAAATAGCCAGCTAAACCCCACAAAGTGCCAATCCTACGTTCTCATATTTATTTCTCGCAGCATTTTCCTCCTCGGTTCGATAAAAAAGCAAGACAAATTGTCAATGGTTTCTATCTCGGCTGGCTGATGTAAAGCTCCCAATATAAACATCGCCAAGTAATTCAAGACTGTTATTTTGAAAACATTTTCAAAAAAAAAGGCAAGCGAAAATCGACATTCGAATCAACCGAAGTTTATAAAACCGAATTTAAACCTCCCCTCTGGCCTAATCCTCAAAAACTGCGGGTTGAACAAACCAACCGGGGGCTTTTAAAATCCGCGGCTCGACCCACAAATGGGACTCCCCTCCCCAAAGTGGTTCCCTAATGTGGTGGGAAATGGGACCATTTCGCAGGTTTGGGATTCAAGTACGCGAGAGGCTTCTACTGTTTCGACAAGCCATTCAAGTAATCTCATTTTGCGGTTAATACGACTCCGCTTACGACTCATAATCCGAAATGGAAAACGAAAGTAGCCTGCGGGGGTTTTGAAGATTTTCGTGGCTATTTTTAGGCTGAAATGTAATGAGGGCATTAAAACCGAAAATCGTAACAAAATTTGGTATGGTTTAAGCATTTTAATGTTTTGCAAAATTCACAGTAGATAAGACTTTTTCCGAATTTAAAATACAATGCAAATTCCACAAATGCCACACAGTTGAAATCTACAAACTTTTAAACCGAGATTCAAATTATCCCACACACAGACACACAAAACCACCGGCATATTCCACAGTTGGGAAATTCAATTCAAAACCGCCCGACAAACTTTCAACCTTGCATACTTTAAATTCGATTCCGTAACCCAAAACAGTTGAACAAATCGCTTGCGGTAAGTTGTGTGTGTGTGTGTTTCCACAGCCCGGCCCCAACAGGGCGAAACTTTGTCCTGGTGGCCATCATTTGCCATTTCTGGTTCTGGTACCGCTTATGCTGCGCAAACTTTGGGCCCATCAATCTCAGGGCGCGGTGTACGCAGAACGGGTTGTGGGGCATTACAGGGTTGGCAGATGTTCAAACTTTTTCAAACTATTTGAAAACTTTAAAAAAAGCATGTTCATCGAATTTAAACTTAAACTTTAAGCCGACTAATTCCGATTTTTTATGGCACTTGGGTAATTCTCTACCAACTCACACGAAATCGGGAAAAGTTTCCCCGACCCCTCTTCGATTTTCGTGAAACTTTATTCTAAGGGGAAACTCTGGTCCTTGATCATAAATCCAAGGTCCGTTTTTTATATCTCGTGACGGAGGGGCGGTACGACCCCTTCCATTTTTGAACCTAAAAGAGAGGTGTTTTTCAATAACTTGCAGCCTGAAACGGTGATGAGATAGAAATTTGGTGTCAAAGGGACTTTTAGGTAAAATTGTACTCCCGATTTGATGGCGTACTCAAAATTCTGAAATAATGTATTTTTCATCGAAAAAAAACAATTAACATGTTTTAAAAACTCTGCCATTTTCCGTTTCACAACTGTGTTTTTTTTTTTGGAACATAAAAGTCTCTTTGACACCAATTTTAATTTTATTGATAAATGTAGGGGAGATAGAGTAAAAAAATCAACTCGCTTCATAAAAAAAGCATTATTTGTAATCATAGTTTTTAATGTTAAAAAATCTTTTATTGCAATTCTATGAAAAAATGTTCAAATTATTTATAAACATCAATCGCTATATTAATTATATCAGAAATTCAGCATGAATGAGTGTTTTCGTCAAATTTAAATCAAATTTCTCAGTTCTCTTTTTTTTCAACCAAGATGGCGGTCAATTACATTCAAAAAGAACACGCATTTAGCGCCATATTTATGCACTGCTAATTGGCCGGTCTTAGCTTCGGCTAGACATATACTAAAATTGGAACGATACAGAGAAGATTAGCATGGCCCCTGCGCAAGGATGACACGCAAAATCGTGAAGCGTTCCACATTTTTTTGTCCCGCCCGTGTGGATCAATCGGACCACGCACTGGACTCACAATCCAGAGGTCGCCGGTTCGAATCCCGCGGCGGGCGCTCTAAAATTCTTTGTGTAAATATGGGTATTCGGCGCCGTCGCTCCGTGCCATACTTTCATACACTTAGGAGCCCAGGGCGGCGAAGTCCTTGTAGATAAAAGGAAGACACTAGTGGTTGGTACTAGCAATGGTAGCCGACAGCTATAAAGTCAACTTCGTTTTAATTGGCCGGGAACCGTGGTGTAGGGGTAAGCGTGGTTGCCTCTCACCCAGTCGGCTTGGGTTCGATCCCAGACGGTCCCGGTGGCATTTTTCGAGACGAGATTTGTCTGATCACGCCTTCCGTCGGATGGGGAAGTAAATGTTGGCCCCGGTCTAACCTAGAGGGTTAGGTCGTTAGCTCAATCCAGGTGTAGGAGTCGTCTCCCTGGGTCCTGCCTCGGTGGAGTCGCTTGTAGGCAGTTGGACTAACAATCCAAAGGTCGTCAGTTCGAATCCCGGGGTGGATGGAAGCTAAGGTGTAAAAAGAGGTTTGCAGTTGCCTCAACAACCAATCCATCGGACACCTAGTTTCGAGTAGGAATCTCGCAATCGAGAACGCCAAGGCAATGCTGTAGAGCAAATAATTTGATTTTTGAAAAGCTTTTTCAGGAGCTTGTGGTTTTAATTAAAGTTTTTGCATGCCTAATGGCATTTGATAGCTAAAACACCCTTGGTTTTAAAGAAGCATGCGATAAAATTGTTTGGCATCACATTGCCATTGGGTTTTCAAGACTCTCTCAAAACTTTTATTTTTGATCGATTTGGTATAGATAAGGCCGATGCAAATATTTAAAAAAGTTTTTGTCCTTCGGCCCTGGCCGAGGTCAAGGGGGGGGGGGGGGCAAAAAAATAAAAAAATATAAAAAATTAAATAACAAGCCATAGTCTTCACATTTAAATGAAAAAAGTGTTTTAAAATGCATTTTACACTAGTTCAGTTGTTTTGCAATCATTAGTTTTCAAAAAATCTAAGATTTGTGTGTGTGTGTGTGCAACCAACCAAACGGGACCACGTGGTCGCTTCTTACAAATTGAGTTGTTTCCATGTATTTTTAGATCTACATTCTATACATGCAAATAACTCGCATAGGCATTTGGAAGGTGTTAGCTCTGCCGAGCTTCGGTGACCCATTTCTACGCTGGCTAGCCGAGCGCGAGGTACTTCAGCTTTATCGACAAGCCCCGCCCTGAAGAACGTTTGGACCAATCGGATTCAAACGTTATTTAGTACTTCCGAACCCTTGTCAAATGGACAAGGACCCAGCGCGTATATAGTTGATAGTAACAGTATTTCTAATTCCAGTCATAGCTCACCAAGTCGCGAAGGCATAGTGGTTAGCATTTTTGCTTACCAATCCAAAGGACGGGGGATCGAACCCCGACTCGAGCGACTTTGATTTTTCGTTCATGTTCAGAGTTTCAAGATTTATATTTCCTATACTTTCTAGTTGGGAGCAGATGGGAATCGAACCCAGGACCATTCGCTTACAAAGCGAACACCGTGACCAGTAAGCCACGGCCGCTCCTAGTTTTCAAAAAATCTAAGATCTGACAAAAACAAAAATTGTATCGAAAAAAAAGATTTTGCATCGAAAATTTACAAAAAATCTTAAGATTTTTTAATAAACCCAAACATGCTAAAAATGATTTTAAACGCAGGAGAATGTATTTTAATTTGATTTGTGCTGGTTGCACTTGAATTTTCATTGAAATTTTGAAGTTTATTGTAAAAAAATTTTTTTGCCCCCTGATTTTTCGGACCAGTTTTGAAGGGGGGGGTGACAAAAACTTTCAAAAATATTTGTACCAGCCTAAGGAAACACTGAAAAAAAAGATGCACGGTAAAAAAGTTGGTGATTTTGAATTTCACTTATTGTCACTTAAACTTGATTTTCAAAAAACACAATGTTTTTATTTTTTTATGTTTCAGAAGACATCATTTTGAAAATGTACAGAATGTGCAAAAATCTTTGACCGAGTTATGAATCTTTGAATCAAGACTGATTTTTTTCAATAATTGAAATATTCGTCGCAAAAAATTTTCTATGTTAAATCGCATTTGCAATCAAAAAGTGCTTTATAAAAATGTTGATAAAGTGCAGCCGTTTAAAGTAATAGCCATTTTTAGGTAATTTTTTTGAATAAAGTCGCAGATATTCTTTTTTTTTAATTAGTGCCCATGAGCACTAACCTATATTTTGTTTTATTTTTTTAACTTTGTTGATACGACCCTTAGTTGCTGAGATATTGCCATGCAAAGGTTTAAAAACAGGAATATTGATGTTTCTTAGGTGTCACCCAAACAACCCACCATTTTCTTATGTCGATATCTCAGCAACTTATGTTAAAAAATAAAAGATTCGTTAAATTTAACGATCTTTTCGAAAATAATATTTTTTTATAACAAGACTAAAATTTCAATAATATTGAATATTTGGCCCTAACACATATAAAAAATAAAATTAGTGTTTTTTTTCAAATCATGTTTAAGGGACAAAAAGTGAAATTAAAAATCACAAAAAAAAATTACCGTGTAAACTCAAACCTCGATGGTTTGACACCAACTGTTTTCAAACGAATGGGATCACTTTTTAGTTTGACACCCCTTTTACACGGAATTCACACACACTACTAAATGTTTGTTCTAATAGTGTGCGATAGCGCCGTGTAAAAAGTGACAGTTCGTCACTTTTAGTTTGACTTTGACCAACCAACGGGGTACAAACTAAAAAAGTGTCAAACGAAAAAAAAAGACCAACCACCGGGGGTTGTGTGTATCACTTTTTTCAGTGTAGTCCTTAAGTATACCTACAACTTTGCAGAAGTCAAAAGATACATATTTTAAAAAATTTCATAAATCAAAAAAAAATGTGAGTCTTGAAGAGCAATTCTGGTAACCCTAGCCACATCAATCCCGTAGACCCCCCAGACGCGTGGATAAACTTTTGCATCCCCGACGCTATAAACTTGTGTTGAGCAGGATCGGTCGGTCTGTCGCTTCATCGGAGAGAGGTACATTGAGGTACGGATGTTTCGCCGTACAGCTGCTTGTTCCGCCGGAATTCCCAGCACAGTGGACCGTGGCCACAGGCATCACAGACGAAACAAACAAAAAAAAAAACAGGTTTATTTTTATCCTTCGCCACAGTGAGCAGCAACAGCAGCTGCTGTTTACTGGCTTGTACCTTGGTAGGAATACATCCATCAACGCCCTGGTGTTGTTGTTGTTGGAGGAGAATGGACTTCCGCCGGTGGCAGTTTACGGTAGTACGTTGACGAATGTCCTTCCACATATTGTGACATTGGTTTTTCTTCAATTTATGTTGTAGGAAAAAGGTGGTAAAATATGTTAGTAACTGTTTTCAAGTGTGTGACTTTTTTAAAATGATCAAAATTTTCAAATTTATTGAATTTCTTTTCGAATATGAATCGTTGTTCTTGACTGTATTACTTAATCAGGTTGTTTTTCGGCTCAGCGGTCCGAGAAAAACTCAAAAATTTGTAGTTTTTTTTTTCTTTTTTATTCCGGCGTTTTAACGCACTATGTCGTCTTCTTCAGGGAACGTATTCCGAAACGTCGGAATAAATAAGAAAAAAAAATTACAAGATTTTGATTTTTTTTTCTCTGACTGCTGAGCCGTAAAACAACCTGGATTGAATTTCTTTTCTTCGGAAACTAAGGAAGATTCGATTCTTAAAAAAATCAAGGGTTTGGTAAGTGAACAATTTTGAAATATTTTTAGCATCTCAAATTCCCAACCAATCCATCAACGATAAAATTGGCATCTGTTCAATCGGGAAAAAACTTCCTGCATCACGGTTGGTTACAACCGATTTGCAACGTTCCTTAACGCTCTCATTCCATCCGTCCTTGTAATCCGTTTCCATACATATCTCTCTCCTACAGAATTCGTCCGAATCCCATTTAAACTTTGATACCTGCTATCACAGCGGTAACACAAAGAAGTAAAAAACTGCTGATTTCATCACAAAACGGTCTTTGTCTCAAGGGGAGGGTTGAGTTCTGGACACATTTCTCGAACTCAACGACGTCTTTCTTCCCGCGGGATGTTCCAACTCCTTCTTTGTTTGAACACTTTCTGGCCGGGCAAAGTTGTCAAACGACACTTTGTCCTTTTTTTTGCTTTCCTTCAAGCGAAGCAGTGTCCAATCGAATGACAAAGCTGGAATGCTAGGAGATGGAGCTAGGAAAAGGGTTCTGGTCTTCAGCCAAAACCGCCCCTTTCCAAACTTGGGGAAGAGCTGTAATTGGCCACTTGCAAATTGTGGTGCGGCGATGAAAGGTCGGAATTTCGGGCGGGTGTCCGAAACGCATTTTTCAGGGTGGCGGAGGAAGGAACGTGCGAAGAATTTTTCCGGCAAAATGCCCGTTACGTGCTAAAAAGGGTTGTAGAACATACTTAGAGTGTCTTGTCCCTTGTTGATCGGTTCTTGCGGCTTAAGCTTTGTATGGAAATGGCGATTAGACATATTTAAGGATCACCTAAATGGACTCTGACGTTCAATGCGTTGTTCAGATTCTGTCCTCTCATCTCCCATCTCTCATCTCTCATTTTATCAATTTGTCAGTTGATTGGCCTTCCTCGTTTGGGTGTTCAGGACTGTATCACTGGTATTGAGTTAATCCAGCAACAATAGACTATTCAGAACAAGATTAGAGACTTGATTCAATGAGAATTGTTCGTTCATCCAATCTTTACTAACTATCCAAAGTCCAACCAATTCAACACCCATTGAATAGGAAAAATTGAAAAGAAAAAAAACCAAGCAACTATTGATTAAGAAACTTTCTCCTCCAACCAAGTTCGCAACTGGCCAGCATCTTGTGCCGACCATCCCCCGGGGAGGATCCGTAGATGCGGTTACCGATGTCGAAATAAACAAGGCTACAAATTTAATAGTCCCCCGGGCCTCGTTACGGCTTCACACTTTTAAGCTTCGAGGTTGCTTTCTTCTCTCAAAGTTAAAGCTCAAGAAGAGCTTTAAGGTCAACCGCATCCCGCATCACGAACTGTTGAGGTTGAAGTTTTACGGCGCAGATCTTCCATAACACACCATCGAGCCGACGGACGCGCTGCTCTCTGTCCAAAACCCCGCAGTTAATCTGCTTTTACGGATGTGGCTCGGTTGGTGGGGGAAGGTTTGCATGGGATCGATTGAGGGCATAGGTGTCCTTTGAGGCAAATTTGATCAACATTTGAATGCACCTTTAAATGAAACGATGAGAGATGAGAGATGAGAGATGAGAGATGAGAGATGAGAGATGAGAGATGAGAGATGAGAGATTGAATGAAGACAAAACATAGAAAACTTCTCCAACATGAGCATGAGCATGAGCATGGTTGACTGCCAATAAGCTGCTACTCCGTTATTGACAGATCAGCTGAAGTTAAACAATGAATCAAAAATGATCAGTGGGAGCCAACCATCCGTTCACTGTTTAACCCCTGAAGACCCCGACTTTATTAGTCAATACCGGCGCCCTCCCAAGAAGCCTGCAGTTCAACGAAAGGGAGGAATTTTAGTCCGATAGTTGAAGTTGCAGACTCATCAAGCACATAGTTTTTCGCTATATACTTGTTGATACCGCTTGAGACCGTTGAATCCACAGCATCTCCTTCAAGCATCACGTGAATATTTTATTTTTTTTTGGTTAGTAGGATAAGGTATGTATTGGCTTTTCGATGCCTCCCGAGCTACGACGCTATGGGGAGGACTTTCATAACAGACCCGTCGGCGAGCCTTCCGAGCAACGATGCTTTGGGAAGGTCTTTCTGGTTAACACACAAAATCACTCACACACAGTTTTTTTCTCCACTATTATCTCGACGTTCCAAAATGTCAGTGCGTCTTTCGATCATTATATAGAAATGGCTTTTTCAACGCAAAAAATAAAACCTTATTCTTAAATTTTAAACACAATCCACCCGACGCCGTGCCTTCCGATTAACGATGATTTAGGAAGGGCTTTGAAAATCACAATTATGCACCAAAACATAGAAAACTTCTCCAACAATGCATAAACGCCAATTTTGCAGTCTCAGCTCCACATGGGCTCAGATTCGGCCCGAAGTAGATGCCATCTCCGAAGGGTTTCCCGGATCATCGGTCCGCTTCCTGTGCACGCACTTCCAGCGAGGCGGCCGTATGGAGGGATCCAAACCACAATAAAAACGACCCCAAGGAAAATTAGATCAAATAACATCTAATCGTAAAACAGCCTCAAGGACCACGCGGGAAAAACCTCTGCCGGATCTGGTTTGGTTATATGTGCGAGGTATCATCAACCAGGAGATGAGATACACACACTTTGGTGTTGTTGATTCACACGCGCGAAGCATGTGTATGTGTGTGATGCAGATTACGTTACGCCGGAAGCATCCCCACCGTGGAGGAAGTAAATGAACTCTCGACCGAGATAGCTATTTGGGCGAATTAAAGGCTTCTTCGCCAATGGACTAAGCGAAATCGAGTTCCGGTCCAACCGGTTCGATATTCTGCCAACAGACAACAGTGCACAAACATTTACACAATTACTAAAGTAAACTTAGGGGCATGTCACAGAGTCGAAAGCTCATTAAACCAAATTTATTGCTCTGGGCCTTGGGCGATAATTAAAAGCCGTGAAACCTCGGAGTGTTTGTGTGTTGTGGTGTGACATTCTATTGGCGTGTTGTTTCAAAATAGGGTTAGCCCTGGGGTTTAATTGACTTAGTGATGTTGACCGCTTACATAATACACTCAACCCCCGGTGGGAGGTCACTTTTTCGTTTGACACTTTTTTAGTTTGTACCCCGTTGGTTGGTCAAAGACAAACTAAAAAGTGACAAACTGTCATTTTTTACAGGGCGCTTACGCACACTATCAAAACAAACGTTCAGTAGTGTGTGTGAACTCCGTGTTAAAGGGGTGTCAAACTAAAAAGTTACCGCGCAACTGTCAAAGCTACTCAAAAATAACAACGACGAGAGCGTTTTCATCATCCGTTAAGGTAAGAACAAGATTGTCCGTCAGATCTGGACGCAAACGCAAAATTCTAAGCCTGTCATCATAGCCTGCCAGTCATCGACCATTGAACAAAGCAACCCCTGCAGATTGTTCGACTGACAGCTGATAGAAAAATCGAACTGGCACAGCGTTCTGCGTTCACCACTGCGTCGAACGGACAATCTTGTTCTTAGCTTTACGTTTGCACGCGGTCAATAAAGATTTTTCCAGTTTTGTTAAGTGAAACTCAGCGTTTTACTCGGTGATAAATCCGGTCGAAACTGTCACTCTGCTCAACGGGTTGAATATTTGTTTTTGAATGTCTAAAATATTCACGTCTTCGATCAAAATTATACACTATTTTGTATTTTTTTCACACTAAAATAACCATTGAAAAAAATAACTTTGACTTTTTTCTATTTCTTTTCAGGATAATTAAATTACTTCAATTAGACTCCTCAGAAACTAAACACTGAGGAATGTCCCGGCAATATGTTCACGTGCCCCAAAACCTGCCATCACCTCCGCGTTTCAGATCCTCATTTTTCGGGCTAAAAATATATTAAGCTGTGCTCCCGGCGCCCCCCATAAAAACTAGCGATTAAGTCCGAAACAGTACAAAGGGGAAAGTAGCTTCATCCGGTGGCAGCTGCTGCTGGTTCGTCAGAACCGGTTTCTCGTCCGCCCTCCCCGAAGGCGGGAAATCCCGTGTCATGAGCTGCTTATAAAAGTGTGCGCGCCGGAATTCACCTCTAAATAAATTAAACTCAGCCCCCGTCCGAGAACGCCGCAGACATGGTCCGGGAAAACCTTTCTCCGGTACGACATCATCAACAACACCGGCATTCTTCGGGAGCAGTGCGACGGCCTCAGTGACTTTGTCCCCCAAGAAGAGACTTTGGAGCGGCGAGAGTGGATCCTTTCCTAGCGTAAACATAAAAGTGTAAACATAGCTTATCTTAATTAGTAAAGAGCAACATTGTGAATAAGCTCAACTTCCCCCACCCTCTTCTGCAGGGAGGAGTTTTCCCACCCGCCAAGGACAAAAGAAGTCCCGGAGTGAAGAAAATTTAATTTTATTACGGTCGAAACGAAATTAGGCGTTGATGCGGCCAAGAAACGGCACAGTGACGAAGGACGACCATCAGAAGACCTTGTCGTCGTCGTCGTCGTAGGGGGGAGTGAGTGAGTGACGAGGAAGAAGAAGAAGAAGGAAAAAGGGTCCAGGATCTACAAACGAAATGGCCGTCGAGAAACAACATATCAGCTGCTTTGCGGTGGTGGCATTCACGTACCTGCTGATGGCGCTAATAAAATGTGGTAAGTAATTACGCAAATTATTTCAAGGTTGACCGTTGGTGGTTTGGTCCATTAAAAGGTCGTTTTCGTTTGGAGACGAGCAGAGGGGAGGTTTGTAAGAAACTTAACGGTTTTGAAATCCGATTGTAAAATTGTTTGCAATTCTGTGGAATTTTTCGTGCTTCTAAAAATATTGCGCAACTTCTTCATGTTTCACTATTGAAAGGGAATTGAAATTGCTTAAGAGGCACTTTATGTATACAGAAAAAAAATCATGGTAATATTACATCTGAGAAGGGGTACATCTTTTATGTCAGAAAAAAGGTGTAATTTCACCGCTGGAAATGTGTAATTTTACCTCTTTTCTAGTGTAACGTCACTTTTTCAGTCTAAATTGAGGTAAAATAATATCATTAAAGAGATAATATTCAACCTTCCAAAATTACAGATTCCAAATTTACAATATTTTTCACTGTGTAAATTTCGCTTGATTTGTTCTAGAGGTCGTATTGAGGAGTAGAGTAGAACGGGCTCTGAAGTTTGAAGTCCGCATTTTCGTAAAACTTCATCAATTCCAACTCTCTTAAATGCATTCGAAAGGTCTTTTAAAGCACTTCAAAATGCGTCATAAACATCCAGATTTGAATCGACTTTTTTCATAGCTTTTGCAAATTACTGAAATGAAAGTCTTGATTAAAAAAACCCGATTGAATCCCACCTGGTTGAGATAGAGCCTTTCTTACAAAAGGAAGATAGCGACAGTTAATTTTTTTCAAAGAAATAGCAAAATAAAGAATGGTCCATTCATGATCCATTCAAAAATCAAACTGAAAAGCGCTGTTTTTGTCCCATTCGCCACATCCAGGTGTAAGCTGACCAATTCTGGCATTGTCAATCGATCGGGCGTCGAAAATCGATCGTCCATGATTTTGTGCAGATTTTTCGAATGAATATTTCTCGAGAAATGATTTGATAACGAAGCTTGATTTTGAGTCGGAGCCAAAAGCAAACCCTATACCTTTTTTTAGTAAGAAAGGCAAAAAAAGATCGGAAAATTTCAAGAATGTTTTATATTTTTATATTGAATATCGGACCATTAGTTAGGCGTCATCCATAAAGTATGTCACGCTCTAGGGGGGGAAGGGGGGTCTGAGAAAGTGTGACATTGCGTGTTATAAGTATAGGGAAAGCGTGATAAAAGGGGGAAGGGGGGGGGGGGGGTAAATTTTGGCTGATTTTAGCGTGACGTACTTTATGGATGAAGCCTTACTGAGATATCGACATAAGAAAATGGTGGGTTGTTTGGGTGAGACTTAGAAGACATAAATTTGTCTGTTTTTAAATCTTTGCATGGCAATATATCAGCAACTAAGGGTCGTATCAGCACAGATCATAAAAGCAAAATATAGAGAATTTTCTCAGCATTTTCAAAATATGTTTTTCAGAAGTGGGCAATTAAAAAAAAAATAACTGCGACTATTTTCAAAAAACTTACCTAAAAATGGTTAAAACTTGAAAACGGTGCACTTTAGGGCTATTCCATGCCAAATAGGGAATCGGTTGTACCGGATCCTCTTCAATTTCAATAAAACTTTGTAGACATGTAAGCCTACGCTTATGTAAGCCATTTTTGTGTATATACAGCCAGTTTCACTCGATAATGACATTTGAGAAGGGCGTAAGTGTTTTAAATATTTTTGTAATTCGTAATTTAAATATTTCTGTATCTCGAAACCGTTACATCGTATCAAAAAATGGTCAAAGACAAACTTGTAAGAAATCTGACGGGCTTTCCGAAACAATACACTGAAAGAAAAAACAAGCAATTTTTATGAGATTTTCTGATTTTTGAGTTTAAAAGTCAAAATTGAAGGTGAGCCCACGATTTTTTTCGTTAATTTTTTTTTGTGAAAATAGCCTGAGATGTAACAGAAAGACTCACGAAAAAAGTCAAAAACTATCAAAAAACATTTTTTTTTTACATTTTTTTTAAACGGCTGTAACTTCACAAGGATTGGACTAAGGACAATGGTCGATATGGAAACTTTTATGTAACATAATCTGGAGAATCGATTCCCGTTTTCGGCTTTTAAAAATTTTCACGTTGAGAGCACTTTTCAATAAAACTGTTTAAATAAATGATTTTTGTATTTTTTTGGAGAGTTGCTCCATGCTGCATTTTTCGTGGGTCTTTTCGTAAATTTTGAACGAAAAAAATCTTGGGCTCACCTTTAAATTTGACTTTCAAACTTAAAAATCAGAAAATCTCATAAAAGTGGCGTGTTTTTTTCTTTCAGTGTATTTTTTTCGGAAAGCCCCTTCAAATTTCCTACAAGTTTGTCTTTGACCACTGAGGTACGGTGCAACGGCTTCGAGGTACAGAAAAATTTAAATTACAAAAATATTTAAAACATTTACGCTCTTCTTAAATGTCATAATCGAGTGAAACTGGCTCCATACACACAAAAATGACTACAAAGTTCCATCGAAATCGAAGAGGGTTGAGAAAAAGTACTTAAAAAATCCTGTTTTGAGCTGGAATTGCTCTTTATCAAATTTCCACTGTATTACTTTTTGATTGCAAGTTCGATTTTACATCGAAAAATTAAGTTAAAAATTTGTTGCGACCAATATTTTGATTTTTAAAAATTAGTATTAATTCAAAAATTTAAAACTCGGTCAAAGATTTTTGCACATTCTGGAATTTCTGAAAGGTTGGCAATTGATGGCCCCTAAATATATAAAAATATAAAATTGGGTTTTTTTTTTTGCAAATCAAAATTTAGTGACAAAAAGTGAAATTAAAAATCACCAATTTTTACCATGAATCTTTTTTAAAATTTAGTCCTTATCAAGTCCTTAACTTTACCCAAGACACCAAATCGATCGAAAAATTCTTTCAAAAGATACATATTTTTGAATTTTCATGTACCTATTTTGTATGGACAGCTGCCAAATTTGTATAGAAAATTATTAATTAATGCACATTAAAGGTTGAATAATTTTTTTCAGGTCTCCAATGATATTATTAAATGAACTTTATTAAACTGTTTTTTACTCTGTAACAAAAATTGATTTAAGTTTTTGTTGTAAGTTGAATTGTAATTCCAAATCAAAATATTGTGGTGCAATCCATTCGAAGCACCAACCAATCGCCAATTTGCCAGCTATTTAACTTCAATGAAACGCCACTTTTCGGCGATTCCAAATCAGTGATTAACCTTTTCACGTTTAACCTTGTTTAGCCAATTCACCAAGTTCAAAAGGACCGGTTCCGGATCGAAAATCGCAAAAGCAATAAACCATTCAGTGTCGTGTTAGCGTCAAAGCTCCCGTCCGGATCAATTCATTATGTTCCAATCGTGTGAAAACTGAATTAAACCTCCACCCCACAGTCCAGATCGTATCGCACAGTGAAAAGTGGGATGAGCGGGAAAACTCACCCCTTTCGCTCGCTCGCTCTCTCACTCTCTCGTTCATCAGGTTTTCCCGGCAAGCAACAAATCCAACACTGCAATCATGTATCATGCCGTTTGCTCGGAATCACAACCCTGGGTGACATTAATTATGTATACTCCATTGTGTGGAGCTTGTACCAGTTGAATTGGAAAAAGGCAAGCTTGTTGCACTGCGAGCTTTTTTTTTTGCTGCTGTTGTTCTCCGGGAATAGCCCAACTAACAAGCATTCAGTTCAAAGCGAGGGAAAACGAAACGTTAAAAACGAAAAGTAGTGAAAAAGTGCCCGCATTTTTCAAGCTATTGCTTGCTGGTTCCATTACTGGTTTTGTCCGCTGCATTCGTGCTGGGGACTTTTCGGCTTTTGTGGTTGTGGGGAAAGAATTAAGTCCCCAACTGGTAGCAGCAGCAGTAGGAAGTCAGCACACAGCACTGAGGTGTAGCAGCAGCAGAAGTGAGGAATGACTTTGACAGAGAACAGAACTGCTGGTTCTGTGAAGTGCTTTTTTTGTACAACTGTTGAGTTGATTCAATTTTTTGGCAAGTGCACTTTAAAGTTTTAATGACAAGTCGTTATGAAAGTATTCTATCAACTACTGGAATTACTTTAAAAAAATATAAATTATTCGCACTACAGCATTGCCTTGGCGTTCTCGATTGCAAATTCCTACTCGAAACTAGGTGCCCGAAGGCTTGACTATTAAGGCAATTGAAAATCTCTTTTTACACCTGAGCAATTCTCTACGAAATCGGTCTTTTTTCTTAAATTTTAATTTTTGTATTTTTTAATCCGACTGAAAGTTTTTTGGTGCCTTCGGTATGCCCAAAGAAGGGATTTTGCATCATTAGTTTGTCCCTATAATTTTCCATACAAATTTGGGAGCTGGCCATACAAAAATGATGTATGAAAATTCAAAAATCTGTATCTTTGAAGGATTTTTTTGGTCGATTTGGTGTCTTCGGCAAAGTTGTAGGTATGGATACGGACTACACTGGAAAAAAATTATACATGTCCCCTTAAACAAATAAAAAAATAAAAATAGTGTTGTTTTGCAGATAATGTTTTTGTGACAAAAAGTTAAATTAAAAATGTCCAAGTACCGTGTACCATTTTTTCAAATGTAGTCCTAATCAATACCTACAACTTTGCCGAAGACACCAAATCGATCAAAAATTCTTTTAAATGATACAGATTTTTGAATTTCCATACATCATTTTTGTAAGGACAGCTGCCAAATTTGCATGGAAAATTATATGGACAAACTACTGCAAACTGCAACATGTTTTTTGGGCATACGGAAAGCACCAAAAAAGTTTCAGACGGATTAAAAAAAAATTAAAGCAAAAAGACCGATTTCGTAGAGAACTGCTCTTTTTGCTTTTTGCTTTTTGCTTTTTGCTTTTTGCTTTTTGCTTTTTGCTTTTTGCTTTTTACTTTTTGCTTTTTGCTTTTTGCTTTTTGCTTTTTGCTTTTTGCTTTTTGCTTTTGCTTTTTGCTTTTTGCTTTTTGCTTTTTGCTTTTTGCTTTTTGCTTTTGCTTTTGCTTTTGCTTTTGCTTTTTGCTTTTGCTTTTGCTTTTTGCTTTTTGCTTTTGCTTTTGCTTTTTGCTTTTGCTTTTGCTTTTTGCTTTTGCTTTTGCTTTTGCTTTTGCTTTTGCTTTTGCTTTTGCTTTTGCTTTTGCTTTTTGCTTTTGCTTTTGCTTTTGCTTTTGCTTTTGCTTTTGCTTTTGCTTTTTGCTTTTGCTTTTGCTTTTGCTTTTGCTTTTTGCTTTTGCTTTTGCTTTTTGCTTTTTGCTTTTGCTTTTTGCTTTTGCTTTTGCTTTTTGCTTTTGCTTTTGCTTTTTGCTTTTGCTTTTTGCTTTTTGCTTTTTGCTTTTTGCTTTTTGCTTTTTGCTTTTTGCTTTTGCTTTTTGCTTTTTGCTTTTTGCTTTTTGCTTTTTGCTTTTTGCTTTTTGCTTTTTGCTTTTTGCTTTTTGCTTTTTTTGTCTCTTTTTTGAATAAAGAATCATGTTGTTAATCAGATTCAGTTTTTTTTTTGGTAATATAAATGCATCTCTTTGAGTTTTTTCAGCTGCGTTGTTTCTGGTCTTTAACCTAGAAATCGTCATCTGCACCAACTAAAAAAATAAAAAAATATCAAGGTTATAAAGTTTTTTTCTGAAGAAGTGTCACATGCCTCCTTTCAAAGCACCTAGACACGATGTCGTAATTTGCTGCAGCATTGAATTAAAAGAAATTGAATTTATTCTCAAACTTTCACCGTTCTTTCCGCGATGTCAGATTCATGTATCGTAGCACGGAACGAATCCATTATGTTTTACGACCTAACCCGGGAAAAGATTTCCTCTTCTGCAGGAGCAGCCGGAGTAACTTTTATCACCTTGCTAGAAACACGATGAAGGAAACGGCACTGTAACGGGTAGACGAAGCTTCAAATATTCATCGGCCCCACTACTCCCAGCAGGACGTCCTGCATGTCAGAGCAGAAGTGGATATTTCCCCCGTTGACGAAATGCAAATGACATTCTCCGGAATGAGTAGAGTTAATCTAGCGAGAAGTTGGTCGAGCGACGGAGTAACGCATCACATTAGTTCAAATTTCATTAGAGATGCTTGAGTTTCGGGGGGAAATAACAGTAAACTTAATTTCGACAAATCTCGCCAATCACGTCGGAGAAACCCCCCGTTTCCCTGCTCCACAAAGACACACACAAACGTAACGTAACGTTACTGCATAAAAGATGAAACCCCATAAAATATCCCGACCCTTCGGTTCTAAATCTGGCCCAGCTTAGAACGGGTTTCCCCAAAGCCGACGTGATGGATTCCGGTGGTGCAATCTCCAACGCGCTTAACGGTAGCACACTAAAATCAACCTTCCCGGCTATCGGACTGCTGCCGTAAACGGAGCCAAGGACGATATTCCCCAAACGGTTCTAAAATGTGCCACACCGCAAGAATTGCTCTCTATAGTGATGCTGCCATACATTTTGAGAAGAGAACCTCGCAAGGTGGGTGACACACGATAGTTGAATCCATTGAGATTACGGGCGAGTTATGTTTCCTGAAGGATTCGTTAATTAATAATTTGACTAGCTTCGTTGGCGCTGATTAAGGGATCTGAAATGTAATACATTCCAGGATTAAAACAACTCCAGACTGTTAATGCACTGCGTTTGCTGAGCGCTCTGGTGCTAGTTTAATTTGAAACAGCAGAAGCTCAACAGTACTCGACTCGGTTCAAGTGCGCTTTGGAAATGGCTCTTAATTAATATGCCACTCGACGCGATGCTTGAGCGTTGAAGAGTTTCACCAGAAGTTGCCGTTGTTGGAAAAATAACAGCAAATAAGTAACTCTTGGATTCTGGGATAATACAACTTGAGAACGGACAGTTTAAAATGGTTCAGTATTAAATGTTATGACAAGCTAAACAATGTAAATGAGCCAAAAACAAAGTATAAACAAACAGTCCATTCTGCTCGCTTCTTATAGAAACATCAATTGGCGTGAACAGGATAGACTGCTTTTCGGCCATATTTTTAATTAGGGCTTAAATTAAACCTGTTTAACAACATCTTGGTAAAACCTTGACAGATTTTCCAAGTTAAGGACTTGTCGGTGATTTATCAAAAAAATCTGGCAAATAGTAATACAATAATAAAAAATTCCAGATTTTTGTTTTTGAATAAGTCCTAAAACTATTCTTAAATTTGTGATATTATGGTTCATAACGATAAAGCTTATTTTTCTGAATACACTCAAACCCCGATGGTTTGACACCAATTGTTGTCAAACGAACGGGGTCACTTTTTAGTTTGACACCCTCTTTACACGGAGCTCACACACACTACCAAATGATTGGTTTGAAAGTAAATGTAATTGCTAAATACACATTTTGGAAGGAGGATAACACCGTTTGGGGTCTTTGTATCGATAGAATAGATTTTTCGTTGGAATTTCGTACCAACCCGGAATTACGTCGTCGGAAAATCCGCCGGCATCCGAACCGGTCCACGATTCATAAGTCAACCCATGTGGCATCGGAAAGGGCATAACATTTCCGATGATACCCAAACATCTAGGTTTTCTATAAAACCCACGTTTCTAAATACCTGAGCAAAAAGTAAGTTTGATCCACAAAACAAAAATTACGAAATTACTTACATTTTAAACAGGTTGCTCAAACGAAACCATAACAACGTTTTGCCTTCCTCACTGAGGTAAGGCTATAATCCTGCTCTAAAAATGAACTTCGTATAAAAACATCATGGGATCGAAAACTGAACAAATGTCTGTGTGTGTATGTGTATGTGTGTGTATGTATGAATGTGACCAACAAACTAGCTCATGTTTCTAGGCACTGGCTGAACCGATTTGACCCGAACCTGTTGCATTCGACTTGGTTTAAGGTTCCATAGATCGAGTTTTATACAGATTGAAGTTTCGATAAGTAGTTCAAAAGTTATGTATAAAAATGTGTTTTCACATATATCCGGATCTCACTTAAATGTATGTAAGCTATGTCCGGATCCACCATCCGACCCATCGTTGGTTAGGTTATCAAAAGACCTTTCCAACGAGTTCAAAACATTGAGAAACTGGCAACCCTGTCTCGAGGTATGGTCACTTAAGTGATATTTATGTACTTTTTTATTCCGGATCTAAAAAATAGATGAAATTTTTTGTACAATTCCATCATATCAACCATTGTTGGTAATAAGTGAGGAAGGCTCCAACCATATAGGTGGATTAAGTTAGTTTTTACCTAGGTATTAAAAAACATGGGTTTTATAGAAAACCTAGATGTATGGGTTTCAAAAAATCGAAAATTTTATGCCCTTTCCGATGCAACATAGGATGACTTGTGAATCGTGGACCGGTTCGGATGCCGGCGGATTTTCCGACGACGTAATTCCGGGTTGGTACGAAATTCCAACGAAAAATCTATTCTATCGATACAAAGACCCCCAAAACGGAGATATATCCTCTCCAAAATGTTTATTTAGCAATTCTATGGTTCTATGACATTTAGTTAAATTAAAAGTTTGCAAAATTAAGTTTAGATAAGTTTTATATAGATTTTCCAGAGTTATAAAAACTTTTATACTAAGTAGTTAGTAAACTTTATATTCAATCAATATTTTTTGAAGTTTATGTCCCTTGACTCTGACCTGGATGATGAATAGAGAGAATGCGTAACGTGATTTTCGAATGATCCCACTTTGTTTACATCTACAAAGTAGGAGGCTGTTCAAGCACAAACGTGACTTTTTTCTTACTGGTAAACGAGCTGTTTTATAAACAGTAGTATGTGTTTTATTTTTTCTAGTTTTTTACATTTTTGCTGGAAAATTGTGCGTGTTTTTAAGTTTCGATCGGTTAGAAGAGGTTTTTTTTAAGGGTGACAAAGAACTGCGGCGAGAGTGTAATTCTGTGATGCCGCAGATAAATTCCCTGGCTGATTTTGGAATCTTCCTGGTCATGTGATTCTAGCGAAACTGATCCAACAAACAGAGAAGATTTTCACTAAACCAGTAGGGTTTCAATCGGAATCAAAAAATAAAGACAGCTTCTGTATAAATAAAACCGCATTGACACCACAAAAAAAAACTTCCATTCATAACTATGACGATCTCGTCGTCAACTTTCTTAAGATTTCTTGACTTCAATTTCTGGTTCTAAAAGCCACACATTTTTTATTCTTGCAAAAAAAACAGTTTTTAATGACCGATAACAATACTCTCTACTTTTGGCGAACAGTAAATTGGTTCCACTTTGACAGTTCAAAATTGAGGCCGTTTTGCGAACCACTATTCAGCAACCAGACTCTGACCAAAGTCTAGGGGGGGAGGTAAAAAAATAAAAAAAGTATAAAAATTGAAATTACGAGCCATAGTTTTAACATGTTAATGAAAAAAGTGTTTTGAAATCCATTATACACCTGTCCAGTTGTTTTGTCATCATTGGTTTCCAAAATATCTAAGTACTGATGAAAATTTTATTTTTTGCGAAGAATCAAATTTTTGCTGTGCTGTACATTGGAATTTCATAAAAAATCAAAACATTTTTAAACAAGCTCAAACATGCTAAATATGATTATTAGAGCGTCCAATTTCCCGTCCCGGGAAAAAAATTCCCGGGAATTCCCGGGATTTCCCGGAAAAAAATATTTTCCGTTTCCCGGGAAATTTGTAAATTTCCCGGGAATTCCCGAAATACAAGCAGAAGTATACATTTTCATACCTTTTTGGCACCAATGTTTTGAAATTAAACAAAAAATAATAATTGGACCTTATTTGATTTTATTTATTTCCATCTACTGTTCATATTGAAAGAATCAGCTTGTCTGTAAATTTCATGTCAAGGTGTAATTCAGATTATATTTATTTCTGAAGCATTCATCACTAGGAATATTGTTTGCTTTTATGTTGGACCACAAAACATACGCTGTTATGGAATGAATATAAACTATTTTATTTTTGACAACCTTTTTTAATGTTTTTTTTTGTAATATCTCTTGAAAATAAGATATTTACATCTTCTGACTAAGATCAACATTGAGTATGTTTGACTTTTTTTTAACTTGAACATGTTGGATGGAAATTGAACTGATATAATAAATTTTTTAAACAAAGAATTCGTTTCTAAGTATTCGAGAAATTACAGATTGAAGTTATAAATTTATGAAGCACGTGAGCTACCAAGGGTGTAAGAGGGTTATATATGAAAAATTTCGTTGGATTTCAACCACTTTAAATACTCAACATTATTTTAATCTAATTAATTTATTAGACTGAATAATAGATATAACTAAAATCATATCATAAAACCATGAAAAAACTTTAAAAACAACTTCGTATCAGATGAAATTTACTCAATGAATGCAACTATATTTCAAAAACTCGCTCCAAATATTTGAAAACTTTGAGTTGTGATTTTATGAAATAGTGTTTCAAGTTAAAAAGCGATAGGAATTAGATTTTTAAGGTAAATTTAAAGATTATTTATTTATTCACAAGTTGAATTTTTTGGTTTTTTATTTTAACTTTATGGTCACTGAGACAAATTTTAAAGCAATTTTATGGTTGTGGAGCATAGATTTTCACAATCCAAACACTTTGATTTAAAAAAATCCTTCTCAACAAAAATACTAATAATATTTTCTTTCATTTGGGACGATTTGAAAGATTTAATAATTAGAAAGTTTATATATTTTCACAAAGTTGCATGATTTTTAACAAGCAGTCAAGCCATTAATTGATCCTCACACTCATTTTGACCAGTAAAGCTGCTGTTCTATACAATTTCTTTGCAAAAGATTAATCAGAAACAGGATTAGAATAATTTTCGTTAAATTTCAAATTTCCCGGGAAATTTGTTGAAAATTTCCCGTTTCCCGGGAATTTTGTAACCCCGGGAAATTGGACGCTCTAATGATTATCAATGCAGAAAAATGCATTTTAGATTGTTTTCAGTTGATTAGACTTCTATTTTCATGAAAATCTTGAAGTTTTTTGGATTTTTTTTGCCCTCCGATTTTTCAGACCAATCTTGAGGGGGGGGGGGGGGGGGGCGACATAAACTTTGAAAAGTATTTGCAACGGCCTAAATAACTTTAATTATGCAAATTTTTCAAAAAGTGTACAAACTATTTTTGCACATTTTTTGATTTTTGTAATAGTATTTTTTATATAACTTTTTATAGAAATCAGCTTTTCATGAGCTTTTTGTAGCAAAAAGTCCGGCATGAGTTTCTGAACAAAACGTAGTACTAAGTTTCTGCCAAACTTTAAATTGTTTACATGTTTGATCACCAAACATGCATTGTGCCCAAGGGGTGTAAATACTTTTTTACATACTGTAGTTTACGAGATACAAAAAGGGGTCAAGTCTCCGCACTTTTCCTGACAATATTCTCTACAAAATTTTGAAAAATATATTTAGGCACAGAATTATAGTAACAAAAATGCATTTCCCATTACTTTTGATGCAATAATCCGTATTTTAATCATTACTCAAGTTTTCCACGTATTGCATGTTTGATTTAACTTTGTAGTCTCTAAAGTTTAATTTAGTTATTGAATAAATAAATTTGATTAGATGTTTCATGTTGTTATTATTTTTCAACCAACCAATAACAATGTATTGAAATTTGAATCATTTTTACTAAGTAAATAAAATGATAATTGAAATCATTCTCGTATTATTTGTGTACGTGAGTGAAGATAAATATCAACATCGAGATCCTTACTTCCAGCCATGTCCATTGCTCCATACATTATGCTTTCACCCAATTCAAATTACCATGTACAAATGCTCTCCGCCCGTTGATTTCCATGTGCCTCTCTTCCACGTGTTATTGACCAGCACAACATAGCGTAACAATTTTCGTTTATGAATACACACAACATAATTTACCCCCTCCTCCCGATGCCGGGCTGGCAACCAAACGTGCATAATTAATCATCCCAGGTACACAGAAAGTCCACAAAGTACATCAAATCGCTTTAGAAGTTCAACAAATATTTTATTCATAAATCAATTAGTGGTCCAGGCGCGGAACCGGAAAAGGGAGTCTGCATTTTGCACACGGGTTTTGTGGGTGCGGCATCCGTTTTTGCACACAACATTGTAATAATATTGATCCCCCAAACGCTACGTTGGTGTTCGGAGCAGTGTCCCACACAAATGTTGGACAAAATCCACAATCCACGTGTACGGAATGCAATTTGCACACCGGTAGGGTGCATCGTGGGGGAATTTGGTTATATCGATTTTTTTTTATTTTGATTACTTGCTGTAATTTAACTTTGGATTTTCGATTTAAATGCACTCAATAATTTTATTTTATCAAATAATTCATTTTAAAACAACCCCAGCTTTTCCACCAATTTTCAACGGAAAACGCAAAATATACCCACTCACTCACGAAGCTTCCCCCGCAACTATTTTCCATTTCAGCGCACGGAATTGATTGCTTCAAATGTGTGTCGATGAACGGCGCGAACAAGGCCTGCGATGACCCGTTCCACAACAACTACTCAACGGCCATCCTGGAGTCGCCGTGCATGGGCGGCCGGAAGGGCCGGGACGGGCTGTTTCCGGCCACAGCGTGCATCAAAATTGCCGGTTACTATGGTGAGTAGTGTAGGTGCACTCTGTGGCGAACCGTCACCCCAGATTGTGATGATTTTGACGATGATGGCGATGGTCAGAAAATTGCAGAGTTTATTTTGAATAGTGGATTATCTTGGATTTGCGGTGAATCAATTTTTGATTCTTGATCAGATTTGTTTTGGAAACATATGATACAAAATATAACTGTAGAAGATTGAAATGAGTGCGTTTACCACACAAAAAGTATCATAAATATTATTTAAAATATTCTCAAATTGCATATTTTAGCAATTTTCTAGCTATTCCTCGTTTTTCAAAATTTTCGATTTTGTAATATTAGATTTGGAAGAAACTTTTATCCTTATGTCCAATTAACCCATTTAACATAATTTCATTCTCCATACAAGTCTCATTACAAATCCATACAAATGTCTGAAAATAATATTAGAAAATCCTTATCCTCTCACGGCTTGTCTTAAGGATATTTTTATCGAACTTGAATTAACCACGCCCTATAAATAAGCTGACCGAGCCACGTGGTAACGCTTCCGCATCCCAAGCGGTAGATCGGGGTTCAAATCCTGGCTCGGGCCAACACAACTGGTGATCTTTTCCCTTCTCGATTCGATTGCTTAGTAAAGGGAAGGTAGTGTATCGTCACAAACTAAACCTTATCACGACACCTTAGGAAGACAACCTATGGAATGTTAACATTAACCATAACATGTTAACATTAAGTTGAATAATAAACTGTCACTGAATCCGCTTTGTAAATGCCGGCCCCGATACTCTTCAAGGGTGTTCCCCTCAGGAACAGGGGAAGATTTACTTTTATTATAAATAAGCTTAAATCTCCAAAAAAATATCAAATACCACACTGAAACCAAGAAAAGACCTTTTGTTGCAAAAATCGTGAATATTGTCATGTTAAAACCACTCTGGAAGGAACCGCCCTAATAATCAAATAAATGCAAATATTTCGGGCAGAGATTCCCGCAAATTTGAGGCCGATCCAAGCAATTCTGAGCTTGACCAAGCTATTTGTGTAGATAATTATTGTATTGAAAAACCGAAAATATAACATTTTTATTCAAGTTTACGCTTACGTCGCTTAGCCAAATTTTGTGATTTGTCAAAGTGTTTTTTTCTACAAATAAAATAAGAATAAAACCCAACTCAGATTGTTCGAATTGTCCCACTGGAATAGATCAAAGTAGCTGTTAAGGACAAAAAAGGCAATAAGTATCACAGAATTTTGAAAATTTTGAACTTTCTGTACACTATAATTTGTTGAGCTTTCCAATGATTTTATGTTACAATAGTCTCTTTTCCACAAATTTATTTTGATGATATTTGCTACAAATCCACTCAAACAGTTTTGATAAAAAACGAACAATATTGCAGTTTCTAGATTAATTTGAAAAAATAATATATTTAGAAAATAAACCTATTTTGCAGCCATTATCAAAACTGACAATCGAGATTCACATTTTTCCATGATGAAGGATATTCAAGAAATGTCACGGGAACACAAAACTGTTGGAGATTTAGGCTTATTTATAGGGTATAAAAACTTCAAAATGATATAATCAATTTTCATCAATAGAAGATTTTGAAAAACTGTTTTCCTGAGTCAGGCCAGTCCCACCCAACAAGATCCAGCGTTAATTAGCGAGGTTCATTTGAGTTCGATAAAAATATCCTTTAGACAAGCCGTAATGCTTTCTTCGGCAAAAATGTAGGTTGAATTTAATGCTTTTCAGAAATAAAGTACTAACCATAATTTACAACTTTACTCCAGACGCTATATTAATCAGAAAATCCCTTATTCCCTTCCCTTCAATTTGTTAAAAAAAATCATTCAGCTTTTTGTTTAGAAATTTCAAAGAAAACAGAAAATATGAGTTTGAATACTTTTAAGTGGTATCCATAGATTGGCATAAATACTATCTAAAACAGGGGTGACCAAAGTATGGCCCGCGGGCCATACGTGGCCCGCGAGGTGAAATTTTGTGGCCCGCGGACCCATTTTGAATGATCATGTAAAATGGCCCGTTGACCACTTGTAAAGTGATTGTATACTTTTTCATAATTAAGGTTTATTTTAAACTTTTATATGCTAATCTTTTTTTTGTTAATAAAAAAAGCATATGATTTATCAAATCCCCACTTTAGGATACAAATAATTTGTTCAAAATATTTTATAATTAAAAAATTTTCACACGTTACAATGAGAGTGAAACTAGTAAATATCCTCAAAATTTTCATCAAATATTTTCAATTATTATATTTTTAATTCTGTAATAGTTGCAAAAATGTAAGTTTTTTTTAATAATTTGCAAGTCATAATGACACTTTTATGAACTGAACCTCAAACATACATTGCACTTCCTTCGGGATTCGAACTCATTACAGTTAGATAACGAATCTGATTGACTACCAACTGATTCAGGCAGACACAATGTGGAAATCGGAGGATCAAGTTTGTTGCAAATATTTTACAAAGCTTTCGTCGATCAACCAACCCCTCCATCATTTTTGAAAAATTGGCTCAAAAACCAGGAGCAAAAATATACTTTCAAAAAACTTCAAAACTTTAAAAAAAATTAAATCTAAATGCAATCAGCTGAAATTTATTAGATATGCATTCCTTTGCATTTAGAATCATCTGAACATGTTTGGGTTTATTAAAAAATGAATTTTAGTGAATTTTCGATGAAATAAATAATTTTTTTTCGCTAAAATATTTTTTTTGTCGAATCTTTTTTTTTTAATAATGATTGCAGTTTAACTATACGGAAGATAAAAACATTTTCTAACATTTTTTTCATTGAAATGTTGAAATTCTGGCTCTCTCTCAACGATTTTTCATCAGCCACACTTAATTTAAAGATAAAATTACGCCTTTAGATGAATTGTTCAACATGTAATGTCACCATTTTCGAAATATAAAGACAAAACTTTGTTTTTTTTTTTTTTTTAAAAAAAACACAAGTACATTCAGCTAAACACTTTTTTTTCAAATACCTGAAACAATAAAATCAACGAAACCGATAGAAAACCATTATTTTGTGGTTTCTATTATTTTGGATTGATTTTTTTTAAATAACAAATTAAATCTATTAAATTAAAATAATGTAATTTAATTTTTTTTAATAACCTTTTTTTTGTAAATTTGGCCCGCAAGCTCATTTGAGCTTCACATTTGGCCCGGCCTCCAAAAACTTTGAACACCCCTGATCTAAAATCTTTCAACTCAATATTGATGAAAAAGTTGCAGTAGACCTTCCAACAAAATATTTCCATTCAGTTCTTAAAATGTCGGGAAGCAGTTCCTCTTTAATTTGCCGTTTTCATCCAAAAGTACTTAAAAAAGTATACCGCGGGAAAATTTTGACGAGTTTTCATTAACATTGAAATATTTGTAAATATAATACATTTTCAATAATCAAAAACAAATTGGTTATTACAATTGGTTAACAATTCAATGAACTATATTTATAAACATATAAAAAGAAACAAGTTTCTCAATGATTTCATCTTGGAAAAGTTCTTTTAAAATACCGGAGTTTTAAAAAGAATCATTCTTTTCAGTGAACCGGCTCTTTGAACGGCTCGCTCTTTTTCTGCCCACCTCTAGTTTAGGTGGACATAATATACAATTTAAAGTCGATTTTTGGAAAAGAAGGGAATTGCTCTTCTACTGATTATCAAAATTGTAAAATCTCCCAATTGGGTAACTCCCAATTGCTTTATTTTTCCAAAGATTTTTGCATGAAATCAGTTCAAATAATGCATATGATATTAAAAATATAATTACTCGAAAGCAGACAAAAGTTTGATTTTTTTCGAGCTTCTGAAATCTATTCAATAACAATTAATTTTCTTAACTAAACACTGTTGTTTCGAACCTGGGTGCTGAAAAGACAGAATGCGTAACGTGCTGCTCTTCACTAATGAGCAATTCTCTACGAAATCGGTCTTTTTTCTTCAATTTTAATTTTTGTATTTTTTAATCCGGCTGAAACTTTTTTGGTGCCTTCGGTATGCCCAAAGAAGCCATTTTGCATCATTAGTTTGTCCATATAATTTTCCATACAAATTCGGCAGCTGTCCATACAAAAATGATGTATGAAAATTCTAAAATCTGTATCTTTTGAAGGAATTTTTGATCGATTTGGTGTCTTCGGCAAAGTTGTAGGTATGGATACGGACTACACTGGAAAAATAATACACGGTAAAAAAATTTGGTGATTTTTTATTTAACTTTTATCACTAAAACTTGATTTACAAAAACACTATTTTTAATTTTTTATTTTTGATATGTTTTAGAAGACATAAAATGCCAACTTTTCAGAAATTTCCAGGTTGTGCAAAAATCACTGACCGAGTTATGAATTTTTAATCAATACTGATTTTTCAAAAATCGAAATTTTGGTCGTAAAAATTTTCAACTTCATTTTCGATGTAAAATCAAATTTGCAATCAAAAAGTACTTTACTAAAATTTTGATAAAGTGCACCGTTTTCAAGTTATAGCCATATTTAAGTGACTTTTTGAAAATAGTCGCAGTTTTCATTTTTAAATTAGTGCACATGTTTGCCCAGTTTTGAAAAAATATTTTTGAAAAGCTGAGAAAATTCTCTATATTTTGCTTATTCGGACTATGTTGATACGACCTTTAGTTGCTGAGATATTGCAATGCAAAGGTTTAAAAACAGGAAAATTGATGTTTTCTAAGTTTCACCCAAACAACCCACCATTTTCTATCGTCAATATCTCAGCAACTAATGGTCCGATTTTCAATGTTAATATATGAAACAATTGTGAAATTTTCCGATCTTTTCGAAAAAATATTTTTGGAATTTTCAAATCAAGACAAACATTTTAAAAGGGCGTAATATTGAATGTTTGGCCTTTGTGAAATGTTAGTCTTGATTTGAAAATTCCAAAATATTTTTCGAAGAGATCGGAAAATTTCACAAATGTTTCATATATTAACATTGAAAATCGGACCATTAGTTGCTGAGATATTGACGATGAAAATGGTGGGTTGTTTGGGTGAAACTTAGAAAACATCAATTTTCCTGTTTTTAAACCTTTGCATTGCAATATCTCAGCAACTAAAGGTCGTATCAACAAAGTCCAAATAAGCAAAATATAGAGAATTTTCTCAGCTTTTATTTTTTCAAAACTGGGCAAACATGTGCACTAATTTAAAAATGAAAAACTGCGACTATTTTCAAAAAGTCACTTAAATATGGAAAACTGCAATCAAAAAGTAAAGTACTTTTTGATTGCAAATTTGATTTTACATCGAAAATGAAGTTGAAAATTTTACGACCAAAATTTCGATTTTTGAAAAATCAGTATTGATAAAAATTCATAACTCGGTCAGTGATTTTTGCACAACCTGAAATTTCTGAAAAGTTGGCATTTTATGCCTTCTAAAACATATCAAAAAATAAAAAATTAAAAATAGTGTTTTTTTGTAAATCAAGTTTTAGTGATAAAGTTAAATAAAAAATCACCAAATTTTTTTACCGTGTATTATTTTTTCCAGTGTAGTCCGTATCCATACTACAACTTTGCCGAAGACACCAAATCGATCAAAAAATTCCTTCAAAAGATACAGATTTTAGAATTTTCATACATCATTTTTGTATGGACAGCTGCCGAATTTGTATGGAAAATTATATGGACAAACTAATGATGCAAAATGGCTTCTTTGGGCATACCGAAGGCACCAAAAAAGTTTCAGTCGGATTAAAAAATACAAAAAAAATCGAATGACCGAAATCCTAGAGAACTGCTCTAATACAACTGCACTACAGCTGTAAATATAAACAAAGTAGAAGGCTAGGTTCACGCTCAAGCGTGACATATTTTTTGCTGCTGAAGTGACTTGTTTTGAAACATTTTGGATCTGTTGATTTTAAAGTTTTCGCTGAAAAATTAAGTGATTTGCGCTTTTTTTGTTTGTAGACTTAATTATGGGCGGCCAAAAGAGTCAATCTTTGTTTTCCACGTGACGAACAATTGCATCAGAAGTGGGTGCAATTTTATGAATCTGAAGAGCAACCGAATGGAAGTTCCGTGATTTTGTATCATTAAAGCGCAGTGATAATGTCGGAGTAAGCTTATTCAATATTATTTAGCTGGTGCCATTTATAGCTATCGTCGCTAACATTTCAAAAAACCGTATAGGTTTTGCGTGAGTCATAGCGCTTATTTAAATGTTAGCGACAAATTATGCCAATCTCAATTCCAACCCTCTTCTAAAAATTTGTTGACTTCGAATACCTCAAAAGCTCGACGCCCTCGACTTTTTTATTCCTGAAAAAATAAATCATAGATCGATTACAATACTTGCCACTTCTTGGTATCATTTTTCAAACAGTAAATTGGTTCCGCTCCATCCCATCTCGAGATATCGTGGCACCCGTAAATCAACTCGGTGTTATGAGAAAAAAGCTCAGAAAGTTTGAAAGTCTGCTTTGCGCAAGGCAATATGTTTAGCTTGAATTTGTCTCTAACTCAGTTTTACCAAGTAAAATCTTCATGAAACTTTCAGAAGTGATTGAAAATCATCTTTTTAGTGGATTCAATAAATTTTCTGTAATATGAAATTTTGTGATTTTCTACATGTATGTAACCCCTTAAATGCCAAAATCGAATTTTCTTTTAAATTTCTCATTAAAAAAACATCAGGATTATAAAAATCAACTAGCAAAAGGATAATTGAGAAAAAAATCAGTGTAATTTAATTGTTATTAGAATAAAAAATGCCAATTTTTTTAAATAGAATAAAAACGCAAAGTGGATAAAATTTAATAACAGGTAAAAGTTTTCATGAGATTTAAAGAAAATATGAAAAAAGTAAACTCTTTCTCTACCATCAAATTACTCCTAAGTAAAAACCGCAAGAATCAAACCAGATTTATATGAGGATGGAAATGTTCCACATCGATAAATACCTTCCATTAAACCTGGACCATTTTGCTTCGACAGTTTTACTCTTGATGTAGCACACATACAACACTCAATGTCACCATTTATCAACCATGCTGCCATGTTGGTGCCCGGTACAATATCGTCATGATCGTGCTAGCTTGTCGCACGTGCATTTTGGACTGAATTCAGTTAAGGACGCCATTTTGTTTAGTTTTGAATGGCCTTTATACGGTGTATGCGCCATTTTCCAAATATGTTTAGCCAAAAACTTTTTTTTTTGTTGAAGTAGATGAACGAAAATCTAACCCAAAATTTGCTTCCTTTAATCACATTAAAATGCTCTAATCAGTCTCCACAAGGTGTCAGACGTCCATTCGGAGGCGTTGAAGCATGTGTGGCCATGGCCCATTACGGAGCTAGCCGAGCGGGTGCCACCTCACAGATGTTGATCTCAAAATGGGGTGTTGATGGGGAGTGACCCTTTTCTAGCTTGACCTCTCCCATCCTCCCATCCTGACTTTGTGAGACAAGTGCGAAAAACAACGAAAAGGCTTGCCCTGCATTTGCATACAACCATGTTGGGTTCGAGCTGTGACCGTTGCCGTTTCACGTCCCCGTTGTTGCACACTTTATAGGGGGATGCATGCAGTGCTTACTTGTGCCGTGATTGGTGGTGAATTTGTTCACATTTGCTTGCATAACAAGTTTATAAAATTGATCAAAAGCCTTTTTATTTTTTAAAGTTAATATTCATCAAAATATGTTTTCATGTGTTGGTTCCAAATTACAATAATCAAATGAATTAAACTCACTATATTGGACGTTTTTATCACTTGCAGTCAACCACCAGTGAAGATCTGTACCCAGAGCAAGGACCAGAAGCACGAACTGTACTCTTTGTAACAAGTTTTATGGTCGTTATCTGCTACCCTTGTGAAAGACAATGAGTTTGCCATGAACGGTGATGTCGAAAAATAAGCAAAAAAAAAATAGATTTATCTATCGCAATGATTTCATGAATATTAACACAAGGCTTCAGAATATTTTTTTTTAAATGAAAGTAAAAAGGAGATTTGGAAATTGTGGGTGTTGTAGTAAACAGCCAAAGCGCAATTTCGAAAAGAAAATTTAAAAATAATCGCAGGGCCACAATTTAAAAAATATCATGATTTAAGAAAAAAAAGGTCGAAACAAAACTTTTTATAAAATGCAAAATTGAATTTAGAACCAACAAGTAGTGAACCAAAATTTTGATAAATTGCACCATTGTCAAGATAAATCAATATATTTTTGAAGAGCTCAGAAAATTTCAACTACAGTATTTACATTTTAGAAAATGATTTATTTTTCAGTAAAGTTTAGCTAGCATTTTAAATTTTATGAAATTTTGAAAAATGCTCTTGAATGCCCGCCAAAAAGTCATGTTTGTTAAATAAAAATTGTTTGATTATAAACATATTACATGGCTCCAGATAGTTTAAAATGATTTTGACACCATAAAAAATTTTACAACAATTTTTGAAAAAAAGATTATTAGGCATCATTTTTCAAAAATTGTTGTAAAATTTTTTATGGTGTCAAAATCATTTTAAACTATCTGGAGCCATGTAATATGTTTATAATCAAACAATTTTTATTTAACAAACATGACTTTTTGGCGGGCATTCAAGAGCTTACTCCGGTGAGCGTACTGAGCCCAAATCTCAATTATGAACTTGATTGGACGTAACAGGAGCTGGGGCTTTGAATTTGATTTTTTGAAGAAATTTAACCCATAAAAAGATATTTTTAATCAAATGTCATTTTTTAGGCTTTTTGGCCATTAATGCGTTTTCTTTCTACACCATGGTCGTATAGGTCAAATCATTGCGCAAGTTTTGGTATATATAACATTGAAGTTTTAAGCAACCTGGACCTCGGTTCAATCTAGACTACTTTTTCAAAACAACCAATGCTCCGTGGGTTTCCTATGTATATAGGACCTTTTGGAAAAGAAAGTGAGCAAAACATTCAATATTACGCCCTGTTAAAATGTTAATCTTGGTTTAAAAATAATTTTTTTTTTATTCGAAAATATGCGCAAATTTCACAAATGTTTCATATTTTAACATTGTAAATCGGGCCATTATGTTCTGAGATATTGACATTAGAAAATTGTGGGTTGTTTGGGTGAGAATTAGAAAACATCAATTTTCCTGTTTTTAAACCTTTGCATGGCAATATCTCAGCAACTAAGGGTCGTATCAACAATGTTCAAAAAAGCAAAATATAGAGAATTTTCTCTTTTCTTAAAAACTGCGACTATTTTAAAAAAAAAATACCCAAAAATGTCTTTAACTTGAAAACCGTGCACTTTATCAAAATTTCACTAAAGTACGAAAAATAGAGTTGATAAAATTTTGCGACTAATATTTCGAATTTTTGAAAAATTCAGTATTGATTAAAAAATCATAACTCGATCAAAGATTTTTTGCACAACCTGGAAATTTCTGAAAAGTTGGCATTGATGTCCTCTAAAACATATCAGAAAAAGAAAAAAAAATAAAAATAGTGTTTTTTGCATTTAAAAAAAAAATTACCGTGTATCATTTTTTTCCAGTGTAGTCCATATCCATACCTACATCTTTGCCGAAGACTTCAAATCGATCAAAAAATACCTTCAAAAGATACAGATTTTTGAATTTTCTTACATCATTTTTGTATGGACAGCTGCCAAATTTGAATGAAAAATTATATGGACAAACTAATGATGCAAAATGGCTTCTTTGGGCATACCTGAGTGCTGAATAGTGGTTCGCAAAACGGCCTTAATTTTGACATGTCAAAGTGGAACCAATTTACTGTTCGCCAAAAGTAGAGAGTATTGTTATCGATTATTAAAAATTGTTATATTTTTGCTAGAATAAAAAATGTGTGGCTTTTGGAACCTGGAAGTGAAGTAGAGAAATCTTAAGAAAGTTGAAGGCGAGATCGTCATTTTTTTTTATAATTACGAATGGAAGTTGTTTATGGAGTCGATGTGGCTGTATCCATCCAGAAGCTGTCTTCATTGTTTGATTCCGTTTGAAAACCTACTGGTTTAGTGGAAATCTGCTCTGTTTGTTGGATCAGCTTCGCTAGAATTTGAGATATTTTTTTTCGCTGAACCAGAAAGAGCTACAAGATTCCAAAATCAGCCAGATAAAATCATCTTTGTCACCCGTAAAAAAGAAAAACCTCTTAAAAACACACAATTTTCCAGCAAAAAATGTCAAAAACTAGGCAAAATAAAACACATTCTACTGATTATAAAACATCTCATTTGCCTGTAAGAAAAAAGTCATGCTTGTGCTTGAACAGCCTCCTACTTTGTAGATGTAAACAAAGTGGGATCATTCGAAAATCACGTAACGCATTCTCTCTATTCATCACCCAGGGGCATACCGAAGGCACCAAAAAAGTTTCAGCCGGATAAAAAAATACGAAAATTAAAATTGAAGAAAAAAGACCGATTTCGTGGAGAATTGCTCATGTTGAATCTTGTTTGAAATAACCATAAATTAAATTTGTAGAACAGCATAACTGCCGTTCTACGCATAATTGTCCCATGTCAGTTTTTGACGATTTTGACTTTATGCCATTTTTAAGTTTAATCTGATGTGTACTTTAAGAAAAACACATAAAATCTGGTACTTTGTTCGGAAACTCATCAAAAACAACACCAAGTCTGTTTGTCCCATCGTTGAACTTCTACGCATAATTGTCCCACCAAGTATTTTCTTACACGGAATCATTAGTTTGACTAAGCATTATGCCTTGTTTACCTGTTGTATAGCAAGAGGATCACAAATAAGGGTGATAAACTGCTAACTGGGGCGATTAGGGGCACATAGGGCGAATAGGAACCCACGGGACAATTATGCGTAGAAACACTGAAATCGGTCGAAAAATTTCAATCGCGTTTTACTCAGTTGCATTTTTTTGAACATGGGACAATTATGCGTAGAACGGCAGATAATACCTTCAAAAAAATTTAAACTTGTCGTTTTTTATCATTAAAAAAATGGTGTAGTTTTAACTGTGTCAACCAACTTTAACAACAGATGATCAATGTTCCAAAAGATCCTTGTTCTCACAGTTCGCAAAATATTGAGGCTACCCCATATTGATACGTAATCTCCGGCCATGTCCTTGTGCACTGGCGCACTCCAATGCAATCTTCTGCAATGTTCATGAAGCTCGTTCCAGACCCCACCTCTGGGCCTTTAAAGGATGCAATATATTCATGAACGTTGACTTCGCAGACACACACATTCACGCGATTGCGCCAGGCTGGTGTCCCAAAGGCCCCAGGTTGGCGTTTAAATATTTGATTGATCATCTTTGCTCTCTCCTTTTATCTCTTCTCTTTCCTGTTTTTTTGTTGCTTCCAGATGACACCGGCGAAACAATCACCGTCCGAGGCTGCGCCCTGGACAGTGGCACGCTGACCACCGATACGGAAATCATCCGGATGTCCCACTGTGGTCGATTCTTCTACGATGACCGGTAAGATAGGGTGGTGGGGGTGGCAAAAAGTGGTCATAAAGTCCGTCGCCTGCTTGTTCGTTTTGCAGGTATGTCCACGGTTGTCTGCAGAGTTGCAACGATGCGGATGCGTGCAACCACGGCACGAGGCCGGCGGGGTCCGGAGGTCTCGGGCTGACGGGCTTGGCCGTAGCCATGACGATGGTGGCGTTGAGTAGCGTGCTCTACCGTCGACGGACTCTGTTCCAGCAGGAGGCGCCACTCGTCACCGGAAGCTAACAGAGCATCGGGACTTAGCTACTGGCGTGTCGGCGGCCTGGCCGCAGGTCTTCGGACGATGATTTATGAAAACAGCGCAAAGTCGTAGCGTTCCTCTAGTTAGGGTCGAGACCGGAAGAGTCTCTCGTCGAATAGCCGTTCAACCGTGCTACACTAGCACGCGTTATATGAAATACAGAGCAAGATGAAAAAAAAAAACAATGTAAGCAAATAAAAGTTTGCACTCTCGTTCAGTTTTTTGTACCACATCACCAGCATCATCATACCTGCTCACCGTTAAGCTTTGCTTCTCGCATGTGTATGAAATTTACAAGTGAAACAACAACATCAAAGAGGTATTGACGACCAATAGTAGCAACAGCAGCCGCAATTACTCACACGCAGTTAGTTAGGACTTAAGGTAAAACCACGTGGCTCATCATTCTTCACACACACACAACAAAAACAACAAACAATTGTAATAACTGTAATAAGTAAGAATAAATGAATTGAGAATCAAAATGTAAGGTAAGGTAAGAAATACGCATCACATAGGACGCAAAACTTTTTGTAACGAATCACTTCCAAATAATTCGACACACACACACGCGCGCATTTGATACGAACCAGAACTGGGATGTTCACGAAATGTAAATTATTGAACACAAACAAAAAGTACAGAACAACGGGTGATCCATAGCAAAAGTGTATAGAGCAAAGAAGGTGCCTCCTAAGTTGCTAGCGATCTGAGTCTAATGTAAGTGCGACAACTGAAACTGTCAAATTAAGTCCGGACGCTTTTGACACACGTACATGCCCAAATACTTTATGTAAAAGGTGGAGCGGCAGTGAAAATAAAACCGCGTGTACGTTTGTCAAAGTTATATTCGAGAGTGTTTACAGCAGAGTGAAAATATCTGACAGGAGTTGAGCTACACGCTAAAGGGCGTTTACTCATTTCTTCTTGTTTACTAATCTACCACAGACAAGTGGACAGCTTAAATCTCCAACACACCTCCTTAAGCTGATCCGCTGATCCCCATCGCTGATCGTTTGCGCTCCAGCTTGATCCGTTCCAGAGACTTTGTCAGGCCGTCCGCCGTCTGTTCGTCCGTGCTGACGTAGGTCAGCTGCACGATCTTCTTGTCGAGGGCGTCACGGATATAATGGTGACGAATGTCGATATGCTTGGTACGCGGCGTGTAACCTCCATTCTTGACGATGCAGATGGCGCTCTGGTTATCGCAGCGTAGCTCGATCGGTTGCTTTCGTCCCAGTTGAGCCAACAATCCGTGCCACCACGAAGCTTCCTGAACAGTGGCAGCCAGAGCCATATACTCGGCTTCACAGGTTGACAGCGCGACAGTCGGCTGTCGTTTGCAGCTCAAGCAACTGCACCTCCTTGCAGCATGAAGATGTAGCCACTTGTTGACTTCCGGTCGTCCAAATCCGATGCCCAGCTTGCGTCGGCGTACCCGACTAGCTCTGTGTTGCCGTGCTTCCTGTAACGCAGCTTCAACCCGCACGTGCCTCGTAGGTACCGGAACAGGTGTTTGACTGCTTCCCAGTGCTTCGGCCCAGGATTTGCGTTGAAACGACTCAGTTGGTTCACTGCGTGCATGATGTCCGGCCGGGTACAGGTGGCCAGGTACATCAGACTTCCTACGGCTTCGGGGTAGGGAACTCGTTTCATCTTCTCCGCCTTGTCAGCCGTTTTCGGCGCCATCTCCTTGATCAGCTTCACGCACGGGTTCGATGGTGTCGACACGGGCTTGGCGTTCTGCATGTTGAACCGGGTGAGCATCGATTCAATGTATGCTTGCTGGTCTAGCGCGACACAGCCTTTTCCGCGGGTGACGCGGATGCCCAGGCAGCTGCTGACAGGTCCCAAGTCCTTCATTCGGAATGTGCTGCTCAGCTTGGCCTTGATCTCGTTCTTCATCCCTTCGTCATTGGAAACGATCACGACGTCGTCGACGTAGATTGCGACGAACAGTATCTTTCCGTCGGCGATTCGGTTGTACAGGCACGGGTCGTACTTCGAGGAATGCAGACCAAAACGTTTCAGTGCGGCGTCCAACTTTCCGTTCCACACTCGGCTTGACTGCTTCAATCCGTAGAGCGCTTTGTTCAAACGGCAGACCAGATTGCGTCTGGTCGGGTCCTCGAAACAGGGTGGCTGCTCCATGAAAATTTCCTCTTCCAACTCGCTCTGCAGGAAGGCGGTTGTGGCGTCCATCTGGTCCATCGACAAGTCATATCTGGCGGAGAGCGCGAACAGATATCGCAGGGAACTGTGACGTACGACTGGCGAGTAGGTTTCGTCATAGTCTTCCCCCTTTCGCTGCGAAAATCCTTTCATTACCAACCGCGCCTTGTGCCGATCTACATTACCACTCGCGTCGTGCTTGGTCTTGAAGACCCACCGACACTTGATGGCCTTTCTGCCCTTCGGTAGTTCCGTCAGCGTCCAGGTGTCGTTCGCCATCAGCGCCTCGTACTCGTCGAACATGGCCTTCTTCCAGCTTGCAGAGTCCTCTCGAGACAGCGCATCCTTGTGGGACAAGGGATCGCCGTCGACTGCCAGACTCCTGGCTGTGGCCACCACGCAGCTCGTGTCGCGACTCGGCGGGACCGGTTTATCGGATTCCTCCGACGAGTTGTCCTCGCTGGCGTCGTCGTCGCTGGTATCGGTTGATTCGACCTCCTGTAAGGGATTGGGACGCGGCAAACCTCTGAGCGAAACATGGAAATCATCGTACTTGCCTGGAAGTTTGTGCTCCCGACCGCTGCGCCTCAACTCCGGTGACAACGGAGGATTTGAAGATGATTGCGGTGGGATCACGGAGGTCACGTCGGTCACTGAGCCAGCTGTTTCCTCGAACCCGAGAAACTCGTCCTCGCTGTTGTCGACATCCGGGACACGGTCCGTGTCGGGATTCTCCAGCTCGTTCTCGGCGGCGTCGTCGATTTCCACAAAGCGATTCGGCGAACCACTTGCTGTCGGCGGCACGTACGGTTCGATGTCCAGCCGCACCACTTGCTCTTGACGTCGATCCTCCTGCTTCTCCAGTACGCCTTCGTTGATGAAGCGGACCTCGCGGCTGCTGAAGACTTTCCGTGACTGCGGGTCGTAGAACCGATACCCGTTCACGTGTTCGTCGTAGCCGACAAAAATGCACTCGTGCGACTTCGGGTCCAGCTTCCGTCGCTTCTGTTTGGGGATTTGGACCATCGCTTTGGTGCCGAAGATTCTCAGGTGCGACAAATCCGGCTTCTTGCTTGTCCAAACCTCTTCCGGTGTCGATTCGTGACCTTGCGTGGGAGACCGGTTGAGCAGGTAAACAGCTGTGCCCACGGCTTCCGCCCAGAACTTCTTCTCCAGTCCAGCTCCGAACAGTAGACATCGAGCGCGCTCAACAATTGTGCGGTTTCCGCGCTCGGACATGCCGTTTTGTTCTGGGGTGTAGGGGTTCGTCGTCTGGTGCACGATGCCGTGCTGTTTCAGGTAGCTTCTCATACCGTTGTTCACGTACTCCTTCCCGTTGTCACTTCGCAGCACCTTCAGCTTGCGCTCGGACTGGCGTTCGACCATCAGGTGAAACTCCTTGAAGGTTCTCAAGACTTCCTCCTCCGACTTCGTCTTCAGGAAGAACACCCACATCTTTCGGGAACGGTCGTCCACGAACAAGATGTAGTATCTGCTTCCGCCCATCGATGGAACTTCGAACGGTCCACAGATGTCGGTGTGAACCACATCGAGCATCCCGGTAGCGCGCGAACCCTTCTTGTTGAACGGCTGTCGTGTGTGCTTCCCAATCGGGCACACCTTGCAGTCCTCCTTGTCGGCTCCGACGATCTTGATCCCGTTGGCGAGTCCACTGGCTAGCTTTCGAACGCTCGGCAAATTCAGGTGTCCCAGGCGCTGGTGCCAGACCTCGAGACCAACCGCAGACGAGCAAGCGAGTGCGCTCTTCGTTTCCTGCGATCGCAGATCGAGCTTGAACAGTTCCCGGTAACGAGTTCCAGTTGCCATGACGTCACCGTCCGAGTTCAGCACCTTCACTCCAGCGGAGTTGAAGATTACCGTGCAGCCTCGCTTCACGATCTGGTTGACTGACAGCAGGTTCGATGACAGCTCCGGGATGACTTGCACGTCATTCACGACGATCGGGGAATCCGGGCAACTTTTCGGGGTGAGCTGCATCCGCCCCTTCGCCACGACCTTCATCGCCCCTCTGTTGGCTGCAACCACGGTTCCTCCATACTGCTGAAGATCCTCCAGCATCGCGTCCGACTTCGAAAAATGGTTCGATGCGCCGGAGTCAAAGTACCAGTTGTCATCCTCCTCGTTGAGTGCCGACAACACGGTGCACCAAGCACTTCCGTCCTTCTTCGGCTCCTTCATCTTGCAATCACGAGCGATGTGACCGTAGTTGTGGCAGCGCCGACATTTCGGTCCTTTGGATGTGCTCGGGTGACTGCTGGGTGGATTGCTCTGGTGGCTTTTCGTCGACTTCTTGTGCTGCTTGTTGCTTGCGAACGCGGCCCCCTCCGACGGAACAGACACCTCCTGTAGCAGCTTCGTCTTGATTAGATCCCCTGTGATTGCTTGGCCGCAATTTTCCAAGGCCATAATCATTGGACGATACGATGCTGGCAGTCCGTTGAGCAGGAACGATCCGACCCACTCGTCCGTCACGTCAAATCCGATTCCGCGCAACTGGTGTGCGGCATCCAGGATGTCGGACACAAACGCTTGCATCGACTCGCTGTTGTCCAGCCTCGTCGACGTCAGTTTGTTGATTAGCGCCATCCGTCGAGTCAATCCGGAATCCTCGAAGACATTTTCGAGCTTCGTCCAAGCTTCCTTCGCCGTTTGCACCCCCCTGAGGTGGTGGAAGTTCGATTTGTGGACCATGAGGATGATCCGCCCCTTGGCCAACTTGTCCATCACCGGGTCGACCACGGCGCCTGCTGCCGGTTCAACTGCGTCCCAAAGACCTTCAACCTCCAACATCGTCTGCACAGCGAACTTCCAATCCGGCCAGTTTTCACGGCCCATCAGGAGCTCCATCGGCGGCAGATTCGACAGGATTTGCTTTGTGGCAGCGCGCCCGGGAGCATCAGCTCCGTCTCCGCCCGTGGACATTTCGATCGCGAAACTTCCGAAAACTCGCGGCGAAAAACTTTTTTAACTCGAACAAACGCGTTCGAACAGGCCCATAACCTGTAAAAGGTGGAGCGGCAGTGAAAATAAAACCGCGTGTACGTTTGTCAAAGTTATATTCGAGAGTGTTTACAGCAGAGTGAAAATATCTGACAGGAGTTGAGCTACACGCTAAAGGGCGTTTACTCATTTCTTCTTGTTTACTAATCTACCACAGACAAGTGGACAGCTTAAATCTCCAACACTTTAAACATTTGTAATTATAACTCTGGACTCTGGCATCCAATTTCAACTAGAGAGCCTGGAGCTTATTAGAGAACGGCCATCTCAAACCAAAAGTACCAATCAAAGCACGAGAACTGTCAAACGGAGGTTCCAATCGAGCAAAATCCTTTATCAACCAAACTTCGGGACAATAGAGCTTTATGACGTATCGCGTACACACACTAGCGCACCATTTGATGCTGTCCGGACAAAATTTAACCTCAATCTTTTTCGTGTACGTACACGCAATACATGCGCACGTAGATTACTCTATGCTCAGAACGTTCGCCCAACGAATATGTGTTTGTTATTGTTTACATTGCGTGCTTTAGTTTTCGTTTATTCAAGGCCAAACATTAAAACGCGTTTTTCTCGGAACGTCAACAAACAGTGTTACCAAATCTTCGATAAATATTATCTTTCTCTTTAATTATATTTTCCAACATGGGTTACCGCGATTTTATTGTTCCATCCAGTTATTACAAGCCATCGCCCATAAATAAAAGTTAATTTTCCGAACAAAAGGGGTACATCATTAGCATATTTATTAAATTTTACCAAATTACGATGCAAATTCTACAGTTGGCTATTGGTGTCCTCCCCTCTTGGCAGCATCTGGCTTCGGGAACATCCTCGCCGGATAAATTTCCAATATTGGCGTCACCAGGCACGGACCGCTGAAGGCTAATTAAACAATGTTAAGGGGAGGGATGGCACGATTCTTGATCAACTCTAATTTCATCAAACCTTTCCTAACGTTCTGCTTGATTCTGGACAGCACCCGACCAAGCCGTTTGCCTTTTCCAACCTTCTTGAACTCAGGTTCGGTCGTTGGAGAACTAGTCAATATCTGCTCCGTCAGTGATTCACTTCTTACACCGGACGGGCCTTGCTGTGCTGCCTGATCTTCCTGACCAAACTTCACCTTAATGACCATGTTTCGCTGGTGATCGTCGGTAAATCCCTCGATTTGGGAGGTTATGGACTTGAACGACTCGATCGTCCGTTGACAACGCGCCACACCGGATTCAACTTTGGAGAAGGCTTCCTGGAAGTTGGTTTGAAGACGGCTCAACTTGCTCTCGATTTGCTGCAACCGTGTGTGGACATCCGGAAGGGAGGCGAAGGGTTCTTGGGGGAAAGTTGAGAGTATGTTGTTGGGTTGAGGAATCGAGTTTCCGGTTTTGTCAAAGGAGCTGGGAGAAGTATAGAAATGTGAAAGATTTTCAGACATATTACTAGAATTTGGTAGGAAGATTTAAAGTTTTTAAAGTATTTTTGCTGATTAATGTGATAGCAATAAATGACCGCCAAGGCTTACTAGATAATTTTTGCACGTTAAACCAGGTTTGGCACAAAAAAACTTCAATGTTTTTTGCTTTGATAAATAATTTAAATTAAATGCAGTAAAAAATAAACTGGTTTTCTGACCTAAAGATTCCAAATTCATATGTTTGGTACTTTTTAATATAATTTTTAACAGCATTCTGCATCATACATAAAAATTTAAAAATCAAACTGAACCAAAAATGTACCCTAATAGTAAAAACAAATGACTTTTGTGTAGGTATCATGGGCTGGATCCGGTTGGCAAATTGAGCACAAATCCTAAATACAGTATTGTCCATTTCTCTCGAAGGCACACGCCGCGCGGCATTTCAGAATGTGCCGCAGACACTGTTGCCAGCGATTTTCTGCACTTTTGGTGCAATAAAAAACATTCCCGGCAACAATGCCATGCGATTCGAAGAAGAAGATAAACAGTACGCAATATACAGTGTAACCACTCTAACCCCATTTCCGAATTTCTGACTTTTCCCTTAAAGAACATGAATTTCTTTCCCAGAAAACTGTTGCAAATGAAAAACTGTGGATAAAAAAGGTGACATCAACTATCGATCAAAATTTCTAAATAAATTTAAAAGAAGCTGTTGTCAGTTTTCATAAAAATTTAAACAGAATGGAAAAAAGTTAAAAATATTCAAATTTTGAATGTGAGCAACTCTCAACGAAATCGGCCGATTTTAGAGCGTCCAATTTCCCGTCTCGGGAAAAAATTTCCCGGGAATTCCCGGGATTTCCCGGATAAAAATATTTCCCGTTTCCCGGGAAATTTGTGAATTTCCCGGGAATTCCCGAAATACAAGCAGAAGTATACATTTTCCTACCTTTTTGGCACCAATGTTTTGAAATTATGCAAAAAATAATAATTGGAGAACCTGATTCATATTGAACTAATCAGATTGTCTGTAAATTTCATGTCAAGGTTTAATTCAGATAATATTTATTTCTGAAGTATTCACCACTAGGAATATTGTTTGCTTATATGTTGGGCAACAACAGTTACGCTGTTATGGAATGAATATAAATTATTTTATTTTTGACAACCTTTTTTAATGTTTTTTTTTGTAATATCATTTGAAAATAAGAAATGTACATCTTCCGGCCAATATCAACATTGAGATTTGTTTGACTTTTTTTGCCTTGAACATGTTGGATGTAAATTGAACTGATATAATTAAATTTTTAAAAAAGGTTTGTGTGAGAAAATTTTGTTTCTAAGTATTCGAGAAATTAAAGATTGAAGTTATAAATTTATTTATATTAGAAAGAATATCGTTGAATTTCAACCACTTTCAAATGCTCAAAATTATTTTAATCTAATTGATTTATTAGGCTGAATACCATATAACTAAAATCATATCATAAAACCATGAAAAACAGCTTTAAAAAACCACTTCGTATCAAATTTTCTAATTGAAAAATAGTGTTTCAAGTTAAAAAGCGCTAGGAATTAGATTTTCAAGGTAAATTCAATGATTATTTATTTATTCACAAGTTGAATTTTTTGGTTTTTTTTATTTTAACTTTATGGTCACTGTGACAAATTTAAAAGCAATTTTATGGTTGTGGAGCATAGATTTTCCCTGTCCAAACACTTTGATTTAAAAAATCCTTCTCAACATAAATACAAATAATATTTTCTTTCATTTGGGACGATTTAAAAGATTTAAAAATTAGAAAGTTTATATATTTTCTCAAAGTTGCATGATTTTTTACAAGCAGTCAAGCCATTTATTGATCCTCTCACTCATTTTGACCATTAAAGTTGCTGTTCTATACAATTTCGTTGCAAAAGATTAACCAGAAACAGGATAAGAATAATTTTCGTAAAATTTCAAATTTCCCGGGAATTCCCGGGATTTCCCGGGAAATTTGTTGAAAATTTTCCGTTTCCCGGGAATTTTGTAACCCCGGGAAATTGGACGCTCTAGCCGATTTCGACCATTTTTATTTTTTTGTATTTTTTGATTTGACTCAATCTTTGTGGGGGCCTTCCCTATGACCAAATAAGCTATTTTGTGTCATTGGTTCACCCATACAAGTCTCCATACAATTTTGGCAGCTGTCCATACAAAAATGGTATGTAAATATTCAAACAGCTGTAACTTTTGAGTGAATTTTCTGATCAATTTGGTGTACACGGAAAACAAATGTTGCAGATTTTTTAATCAACTTTTTTTTAACTAAAACTCAATTTCCCAATTAAATGTTAGGTCCTTTTAAAATGTTAGTCTTGATTTAAAAAATTTCAAAATATTTTTTTCAAAAGGTCCATTAGTTGCTGAGATATCGACATTAGAAAATGGTGGGCTGTTTGGGTGACTTCGAAAACTTCAATTTTCCTGTTTTTATTTTTTTAAGCCGCTGTAACTCAGCAACAAGAGGCCCAATCTTCAATGTCTCTTAGACAATTTTATATAGTCATGGTCACTATTTTTAAAAATAAAAAAACTGAAAATATTTCACTAAAATCAAACTTTCGGTGGCTATAATTTTTTTTGCATAAATTTTAGATTTTTTCCAAAAAATCACTATTTAAAAAAAAACTATAACATGGCGGCAGATTTTTTGACCATGTTTCTCTATAGCTCAAAAGTTGCGGATTTTTGTCCCCTAAAACATATTAAAAAATCTCGAAAATCAAAAAACACGTATTTTGTGAATTTGAGTTTTTGTGAAAAAAAGTTAATAAAAAATCCGGGAATTTTTTTCCGTGTACCTATTTTTTTCTAAATAGTCCTTAACAATACCTACAACTTTGCCGAAGACACCAAATTGATCAAAAAATTCCTTCAACAGTTACAGATTTTCGAATATTTACGTACCATTTTTGTATGAACAGCTGCCAAATTTGTATGGAAATTTATATGGACAAACTAATTATGCAAAATGGCTTCTTTGGTCATAGGGAAGGCCCCCACAAAGTTTGAGCCAAATCAAAAAACACAAAAAATAAAAATGGTCGAAATCGGCCGGTTTTGTAGAGAATTGCTCAAATGCCTTTTAAAACTTCAAGCACAAATTTTCATATCTATCAACGCTGTAAGTAAATTTTGAGATCGCCGTTGGATTCTACTTCAAAAAATCTTCAAATTTGCTTATGCAAAAGTTAACTTTTTGTTAAGTTTTTTCTTAAGAAAATGCAATTTAAAAATGAGGATTTAAAGAATCTCAATAAAAAAGGGGGGGGGGGCACAGGCGTGGGGGTGGACAAAATTTCACCAAACTTGGGATTCTTTGGGACAAAAATGAACAAATACTAATTTTCAAATTTCAAGTAAATTTCTGAGTTTTTGGAAAAATATTGAAGGAGAAGGAGTCGAAAAACTTGAAATAAATTTTGCACTGTTTTTCATGCTTTACTTCTCATTTCAAGCGAAGTTTTCTATAAACATATTTGTAATGCCCTAGATTTTGGCGAATTTCCAACTTTTCCCGATTCCCCGACTTGACTTAGTGCCCAGTGGAACACAATAAAAAAAATTGCATAAGGGCCCTGGTTCGATTCTTTAGGTAAACATAAGTATTTGTGTCAATTTTGAACCAAATCTGTTAAGGTTTAGGGGTCGCTGTTGAGCGTTGAAGTTTGTATGGGAAAAATCGCAAAACTGTATGAGGAAAACATCGCTTCAGGATTTCGCCGGCAGGTGTCTCAAGTCCAAATTTGTCCAAGCCGGATTCTGCTAGGAAATTCAATTCCCTAACATTTTTACGATTTGTTCAAAAAATTGTTCGAGCTATCCTGTCTAGTGTAGACTTACAATAAACAGTTATTTGTTATTTGTACAATCAACACAACATTGTCAACACTTCCACTCAGATCACTAGCAACATGCACCGAAAAGCAAGGCTTGCATAATATTATGATCAATTTCGAATCACGTAATTTAGGGCAAAATACCAAATAATAAAAAAAGAGAACCGACAAAACATCAAAGCTTCAATTTCCTACTTTAACACCCTTCGCGTCTAGTTTCGGTTCAATTAATTTCTAAAACGCCCTCATCAGCACTTGCAAAGAAGAAAAAAACAGAATCAAAAACCCAATCTCGAAATAATGTTGTCTCTGTCGCGAGCAAATCGAGCCGAAAGAAGCAAAAAATTAAGCCGGTTCAAAAAAAACAGGTCAAAAGACGCTGCTGCCGAGGAGATGAAACCTGAGTAGAAAGCAACCATTTTCCCTTCCAAGGGAGCGACTCGCGAATGATTTGAATATTTAAACATGGTATCTAAAACCGCAACCCCCAGCATCATTTCTGCCGAAGGGCAAACTTTTTCCACATCCAAAGAACGTTCTCCCCCCGGGGAAAAATGCTGCCTCTTTTTTGAAGAAAAAAAAAAACGGGGTCTCTTGTAAGAAGCAAAAACAAAGCCGTTAAAATTAATAATTTTTCAAATTAGTGTCATTACATTCGGGTAACGACCGGGAGTGAGCGACCAGCCAGAGCAAAAGTATACACCAGAAACAGAAGCAGAAGCATAAAACTCCAAAGACATGCTCGATTAGGTATTCATAGCGCTTTTATGGTGCGGGTGGGGCAAGCTTTATCATTTTTCCGCCGCCCACAATCCCCGTGCCCAGAGGAAAACCAGTAAACGCGGGAGAGGACTTTGTTCAATTTCTTTGTCAGCAACCGCCGCGCGCGATAATAACACCGGATGAAGGATGTTTGTGTCGTCTGGCTGGTGTGAGAGAGAACTGTGAACTGTGACCACCCCCACCACTCTCTTGGAAAATACACTTTCTCATTTATGAACAAGAGAAATGAAACTAAATTATGCGCGGGTTTTGGGGGGAGGAACAACAACGGTTTAATAATGTTTTGTTTTGCTGAGATGATGAAAAAAATCCAGAAAGAAACGTCGCGTCGTGAAAAATCGGGAGGAATGGGTCAAGATGGAAATTGTTGGCGTTTTTGGACAGATTGTCACAAATTCATAATTGAGTTTTATAATGTTTTGGCCAGGCCCGTAGCCAGGGGGGGGGGCTTCCGGGCTGCAGCCCCCCCCCCCCGAATTTTTTTCCATTTTTTTTTTAAATTGAACTACCTTAAAAAAATCTTAAATCAATGATTGTGTGTTCTCTTCCCAGAAATAATTTGTAAGATAGAGAATCAAGAATTGATTGATCAAACTAAGTAATTTGCCTGTCCATTGCCGGGCTCAGTTTTTGTAGATTATGGATCCAAAATTTGGATATTTAAAAATTGAGCTGCAGATTTGAACATTGTTCCATTCAGTAACATCTCATTTATCTTGTAGTTTTAGCATTACATTGGTTAGGATGGTCCAAATCTGGGCTTACTTGGGGCTATCCCCTGAAATCAAAGATTTACGCATCACTAGCCTAAGTTCCAAAATTTGAGCTTTTTCTGACCACTGACCACCAAGTTTGGGCAAAATCGTCAAATTGTATGGAGAAAAGCAACTGTTTCAGTTTTTGACCAATGGAAGGCGCAATAACTATCCAGTTCTTATCAATTTTCAGAACTAATATCTTCTTTAAATTTGGAAAAAATTTTCCCGAAGACACCTTATTTTTTTGGGTTTTTTGCTAAAAAGTTATTAACCTTCGAAAATAGCAATTTCCTAGCGGACTGCTCTAAGGGGCTACATAGAAATAATTACCGTCATCTGGGGCGAATCGGGGCTACAGTCTGAATAGGGACAGCAAAAATCCTTAGATCTTGTTGTCTTATTTTTGATTGTAGAACTTAAGTATGACCCCTGAAGAACCATAAAATAATTTAGAATTTTTGGATTCAATGTGGCGGTCAAAATGGAGGTCAAGAAATATTTCTGGTGTTTTTTTTAAAGGTCTAATAAACCAAATTTCAGATTTTGCTTTTGGGTGCTTTTGAAACCGTCAGGGTATTAAAAACACCCAAAAGCAAAAACTTGGTGTATTGGACCATTAAAAACAGATGCCGAATTTGATGTTAAAAACAAGCAAATAAAACATGCCGATTTCATTTGTTCCTGATTTGGTTATCCGAAGTCCTTCGAACTTCGGATAATCGAAACTTTGGATAATCGAGGCTTCGGCTAGTCGAATTTGGATTGTAAAATTAATAGCCCTCCTTTATTTGCATTAAAACCTTTAAACTGTTAATACATGTTTTTTCTCTACATTTTTCAAAATTTATCATAATTTCTTAAAAATATTTAGATTTTGTTTTCAAAAACGAAAGCATTTAATATGAAAAACATTTGAGTGAATTTTGACTATTATCAGAAATACAATTCTAATTTTATCGTTTTGGTTTTAAGAATATGGTTAGTTACATATCTAAGACCTTAGAGAAAAATGCTTGAGAAATATCCTTGTGTATTTTTTTATTACTTTTTCGTAAACCTTTTTTCCGAAACCACTCGTCCAAAATGCTTTCTTTTGGTCACATTTTTTAGTTTCCACCGTGGCCAATCTCCAATTTTTATTTAATATATCAAAAATCGGAAGATCAACTAAGTGAATACTTATTATCAACTAATTTTCACATTGTGCATGAGCTTGCGATTTTTAAAGGAAGAAATAAAATGATAAAAATATTCAAAACGTTAAAAAAAATTAAGCTTGGATTCAAAAACTCTGAAATTAAATTAATTAAACATCACTTTCAAATTATATAATTTCTGATCAATAATTCATTTTTAAACTATTTAATTTCTATTGTTTGGATTTTACAGATTAGAATTTGCATTTTGAAAATTTTAAAATTTCTTTATTATTTTTTTTAATAATTTCTTATTTCTGAATATCAATTGTAAATATTTTCCAAAGTTTATGTTGCCACCTTTTCAAAATGGACCAAAAAACAGAGAACAAATACAATATTAAAAAAAAAATAGCTTCACAATTTTAATGGAAATAACTTATTTCGATTAAGTCTTTTTAGGACCAGCGACCAGGTCGGTCCGGAAAACAAATTTGAAATGTTTTTCCTGCTTTGACAATCATATACGACATGTTTGGGCTCGTTTAAAAATATTTAGAATTTTTGTAACATGTCGCGGAACCGCGGAAAGTTTTTTCTCACGAAAAAAGGATTTCGCCATCAGCTAGATATTTTGAAAACTAATGATGCAAAACAACTGTACTGATTTAAAGTGTGTTTTGAACACTTTTAAAATAATAAAACCATAGCTTGTAGTTTTGATTTGTAACCCTTTCAACTTTGGTCAGAGTTTAGTGACATAAACTTCAGAATAATATTCGCAACGGCGTATTGAAGATTTAAAAATTTTTCACTTTCAAATTTCTAAATTTTCATAATTTTTGATTTAAATTTTTTTGGTATAAGACAAAGAAATGCTAGAAATCAAAAATAGAAATCAAAACATAAAAAAAATTAAGATAGCAATTCAACAGAATAATATCAAAAAATCTGAAATTCCAAAAATTAAAAAATCTATAACTGAAAAATTAATAAAATAATTGATACTTAAGAAATCCTAAACTAAAAAAAATATCATTTTAAAATTAAGTAATTCAAAATCCAATAAATTATGTTTTTTCAATCTTAATTTTTGGATGCTATTTTTATGTTTGAATTCTAGTATTCCTAAATTAATTTATATTTACCAGAAAATTAAGTAATTTTTGTAATGGCTTTTCCCTTATTTCAGCATTTTTAGATTCAGCGTTTTGATAGTCAGCTTCATGAGGCAATTCTTCAATATTATTTAAGCGAATACATTATTTTCAAACGTTATTTTCAGTCGCATCCAAATAAACAAATCAAAATCTCATCAACACATATTGCTCCCGAAGAAATATCAAACGACGCTTTTTGTTTCTGTTCCTTTTCAGCTGCGTACCGCTTAAGAGAAGTCTTTTCGTAAACCTTTTCTTGACCGTTCCTTGAGATTTTTTTGTATGGAGTTTTAAGAGTCTCCGTACTACAGGACATTTTTTAAAATTGTCGTTTGAAAGTAAAATATAGTTCTTGTAGCAAAATTCAGACTAAGATTTGATTAACAGGAAAAATGTAATTGATTTAAGAATTCTTACATAAAGTATTCTTTACTTTTAAAACGAAAATTTAAGATAATAATTACACATGATAATTTCAAAAAAATCAGAAATTCCAAAAATGAAAAAAATCAAATACATAAAAAAATATAAAATAATTACAACTAAAAAAATCCTTAAATTATAAAAAAAATGTTTTTATCATTTTTAAATAAAGATATTCAAAAATAATTTTCAATCATTTCAATAAATTATGTTTTAATAATCTTATTTTTGATGCTTCGAATATTGGTATGTTTGAATTCAAGTGCAGACTAAGATTAGATTTACAGGATAAAACTAATCAATTTATGAATTCTTACATAAAGTTTTCTTTATTTTTAATTTAGCAACGTTTCGTAAATATAAAATTTCTAAACCATAAAATGTGCAGGATTTTGTTCCTAGTTCCTATTGCTTGAACAAACATCGATTTTAATAAATGGTTGCAATCCTAAATTATTAAACATGTATATAGATTAAAATTTTATTAAAAAATTATCTTTAGAATTGAGATCGGATTAAAATTTTTTGTCATGTTTTAAAATTTTATTTTTGCTCAAATTCTGGACCAATTTTCAGAATACAATGAGTAATGAATTTGAAAATGGCGTTTAGTCGGAATATTAAAGTTAAACATGATTCGTTTTGATGTTTGATGCAATCGAGGAAAATTTTAACGGTTACATATGCATTTAAAAATGGTTACATATGCATTATTAACAAATTTTCCAGTGAATATTTTGGCGTTAAAAATTAATTTAATACATTTTATCTAAATTTTTTAACACATTAAAACTAAACACAGGCACTGATTTTTTTTCTTCAAATATATATTTATTATAGGCCTACACAGAAAAAAATGTGAATGCATCGACACGGAAAAAATGAATCACATGTAAACTCAGTTGATGTAAACTTGAGATTCGACGTAATTTTTTTTTTTTTTTTGTTGCCATGGAGACACTTCAGAAGCTGAAATTTCAACGATTATATTTTTTTGTATTTCATTAAAATTATTTATTTTTGAAAGCACCAGGAGCTTCGCAAAATATAAAATGGCTTCAATAGCTTAGAACAATTAAAATAAAACATTGTTTAAGTTTGTTTATAAAATTTTAAGAAAAACAAATATTCCAGTTATGAGTTTTATGTTGTGCTAGAAAAAAATGAAAAATGTTAGATAAACCATCACAATTATCACACAGCTGAAAATGTAAATCCAGACGGTTTAAAATTTATCTCAGTATAAAATACAGAAAACATAATACTTATGTTTAGATAAATCGATATTTCTTTTAAAAAAAAAATTATGCTTTCAAAAATTTGATTCAAGTTAAGTATATTTTAAATTTAGCGACGTTTATCACGAAATTGGATTACAATTAAACAATTCAAGAAAATGTTAAAAAAAAACACTTTCTCTACTCCTTTAATACAAACTAGCTGTTAAAATAAAGAAAAAAAAATGACGAACGAGTTTCTTCAATAAATACATTGATAACTTAATATGAAAATCTTCGAAAACATTACATTACATTCATCTCAATAATTATACCACAAACCAAGTGATGGTATAAATGATTTGCTGATTTTTATACTCCTTGAATTTTTGCACCCAAGCCCCCCCCGAACAAAAATCCTGGCTACGGCCCTGGTTTTGGCATAGTTAGTTGAATCCTTTGGTTACCTAAAATCAAATATCTTAATAATTTAACTCATTTCTGTTGAAACTAAAACCATCGTTTAACCTTCCCTTGGTATTAAAAAAAATCACACATAAGGTATTGGGTCTAGAGCGTCCAATTTCCCGGGGTTACGAAATTCCCGGGAAACGGGAAATTTTCAACAAATTTCCCGGGAAATCCCGGGAATTCCCGGGAAATTTGAAATTTAACGAAAATTATTCTAATCCTGTTTCTGATTAATCTTTTGCAAAGAAATTGTATAGAACAGCAACTTAAATGGTCAAAATGAGTGTGAGGATCAACTAATGGCTTGACTGCTTGTTAAAAATCATGCAACTTTGAGAAAATATATAAACTTTCTAATTATTAAATCTTTCAAATCGTTCCAAATGATAGAAAATATTATTAGTATTTTTGTTGAGAAGGATTTATTTAAATCAAAGTGTTTAGATAGTGAAAATTTATGCTCCACAACCATAAAATTGCTTTTAAATTTGTCTCTTGTTAAAATAAAAAAAAAACCAAAAAATTCAAGTTGTGAATAAATAAATAATCTTTAAAAATCTAATTCCTATCGCTCTTTGAGTAAATTTCATATGATATGAAGTTGTTTTTAAAGGTTTTGCATGGTTTTTTGATATGATTTTAGTTATATGGTATTCAGTCTAATAAATTAATTATATTAAAATAATTTTGAGTATTTAAAAGTGGTTGAAATTCAACGATATTTTTCATATATAACCCTCTTACGCCCTTGGTAGCTCACGTGCTTCATAAATTTATAACTTCAATCTGCAATTTCTCGAATACTTAGAAACGAATTCTTCTCACACAATTTTTTTTTTAATTTTATTATATCAGTTCAATTTCCATTCAACATGTTCAAGGTAAAAAAAAAGTCAAGCAAATCTCAATGTTGATCTTGGTCAGAAGATGTAAATATCTTATTTTCAAAAGATATTACAAAAAAAAAAAAACATTAAAAAAGGTTGTCAAAAATAAAATAGTTTATATTCATTCCATAACAGCGTAAGTTTTGTGGTCCAAAATAAAAGCAAACAATATTCCTAGTGATGAATGCTTCAGAAATAAATATTATCTGAATTAAACCTTGACATGAAATTTACAGACAAGCTGATTAGTTCAATATGAACAGTAGATGGAAATAAATAAAATCAAATCAGGTTCTCCAATTATTATTTTTTGTTTAATTTCAAAACATTGGTGCCAAAAAGGTAGGAAAATGTAAACTTCTGCTTGTATTTCGGGAATTCCCGGGAAATTTACAAATTTCCCGGGAAACGGGAAATATTTTTTTCCGGGAAATCCCGGGAATTCCCGGGAAATTTTTTCCCGGGACGGGAAATTGGACGCTCTAATTGGGTCCTTTTCGACCCCAAACTTTAAAAAATCGTCAAAAATCCAGTTTTTGACCGATTCCGGTTCTTTTGGTCACAAATGAAAGCTTAGAACGTCTCCTTTCCGAAACCGACCTGGAAAACCGGATTTAATTACTGTGGCTACCGGGAATCGGCTACAACCGAAAAAGGCCTTTTTGAGACCCCAATTTTGACGACCTGTATCTCCGCCAAATTTAAACCAATCAGGATGCTTCAGGATGCATTTGACAGGTATTTACCTGTACTTTGACCACAAATATTAATATCACGGCTAGGTTGCCTACCGGTTTCGGAAATCTGGAATATCCGAAAATTTAATATTTTACTGTTTTTCACGAATATGTGATACCAATACTCTCATAATAGTTGAAATTGATCGATAAAACTTACTAAAAACACAATACACGATTGCCAGAACCACTCTGGAGTGTTCGTGGCCACTTCCGGGTAACCTGGAACCGGTTCCAGGGTACCCGATGAACGGCAAATTTGATTTTTTTTGTTGAAAACACATCATGTTGCATATCAAACTTCATGAAATTGAAAGATATGTCTATCTTTGATAATGCCGTTAATCGCTGAGCCATCCTGGCCAGTCTGGAACCGGTTACAGCTGGCCCCTTCGGGAACACTTCCGGAATATGAGAGAATTCCTATCATCCGACATATCAAACCTCATGAAATTGAAAGATGTGTCAATTTACGGTCAAGCCATTGTTCGCTGACCCATTCTGGCCAATCTGGAACCGGTTACCGGTGGCCGCTTGGGGACATTCTTGGAATATGAGATAAACTCTATCACCCGATGTATCAAACTTCATGAAATTGAAAGAAATGTCAATTTACGGTCATGCCATTGTTCACTGACCCATTCTGGCCAATCTGGAACCGGTTACCGGTGACCCCTTGGGGACACTTCCGAAATATGAGGGAAACCCTATCATCCGACGTATCAAACTTCATGAAATTGAAAGATATGTCAATCTACGGTCATGCCGTTGTTCGCTAATCCTTTCTGGCAATTCTGGAACTGGTTCCCTGTATTTATTTATTTATTTATTTATTTATTTATACAATTAAGTAACGTAAGACTTCATGTCTTTTAAAATGTTACAATGTTTCAAACTGAGTGAGATGGTTTTTGTTTAAGCTTCTTGCTAATTTTGTGTTGCTCTCATTCCCTAACTAATTAGTCTAAACGATTGTGTTCTTCTAATAAACTCTGCTTAAAACTCCCAGTAGTGGTACACGATTTGGTAGATACTGGTAATGAATTCCAGAAGACAATGACTCTTGCAAACATTGACTGACTATAATATGAAGAAATAAAATGAGGTAACAAGTAGTTTAATGTGCGCGTTTGTCGAAAAGGTCTTAATTTAGAGAACAAGTAATTCGGTTTTTTAGTGAATATTATTTTCTGTATTGTACAACATGTTAAGGCTACCAACTCTTGCTGAGCAAAAATCCGTACATTTTGCCGATATGACACCATGGTATAACAAAAATTGTCAAAGAATTATTTCGATAAATTTGGAATTTGCGAATTAAAAAAATAAAACTGTGACAAATTTCACTTTGCTATCAGAGTGCTTACACAAAATAAACCGTGATTTGTAGAATCATTTAAAAATTTGCGAAATGTTATGTTTGTTTAAACGAACAATATAATTCTCAGTGTTTTCACGAAAACATTTCCAGAGTTTTTATTGAACAGGTTCTATAAACATGTGAACACAATAGCTTATAGGACCTTTAAAAAACTCTAGATTTGTTAATTCAATTTTTCCAAAGTTTTTACAAGTTTGTGAAAACCTTTGGAACTTGTATTGATTAAATATGTTTTGTAAGTAATTTGAAAAGAACAATTAGGCTGGTATAAATTTTATTTAAAGTTTTTGTCTCCACCCCATTAAAGTTGGCCCGAAAAATCAGGGGGCAGAATTTTTTTTCAAAAAACTTCAAAATTTCAATGGAAATTGAAGTGCAATCAGCTGAAATTAATTTAAAATACATTCCCCTGCGTTAAGCGTGTTTGGGTTGATTTGAAAATCTTTTGAATTTTTGAAAATTTTCAATATTTATCATCGCAAAATGTTTTTTTTTTCTTAGCTAAAATTTTTGTTTTCATCAAATCTTACATTTTTGAAAACTAATGATTGCAAAACAAATGAACTAGTGTAAAATGCAATTTAAAACACCTTTTCCATGCAACTGTTGAAAGTATGGCTTGTTATTTCAATATTTATATTTTTTATTTTATTTTTGCTCCCCACCCCCCTCCATCCCGGCCAGAGCCGAGGGACAAAAACTTTGAAATTTGTTTGCATCGGCCTTATTGTTAATCAACTTTGAACTGAGGAAAACATGAAAACTATTGATTAAAAATCAAACTGACAGTTAAATAAAAATGTCTAGTTGGCAAAGCTTTGGCCACATCAAAAAAGCAATTATTATTTTTAAGTTTTTAAAATTCCGTTCAAATCCAATAAAAATCAAATTAAAAAAAAATCCGTATTATGCAAAAAATTCCGTACAGAAATTTCAGCCTGCTAAAAATCCACGAAGAGAGTTGAAAATCCGTACGGTAAGGAAAAAATCCGTACAGTTGGTAACCTTAAACATGATCTAGAAATGAGAAGTTCATCAAAGAGTTCATGTATTGAAAATATATATTTTTTTTAAATAAATTTTAAGTGTTTTCTATATCTATCAAAACAAACAAAAAAGATCTCTTGGATGTTTTTGCAGCACTTTTTAGATAAGTGTGTGTAACTCAATCCGATTTTTTAATTTTTTTTTCTTTGTTTTCCAAGTTAATTTTCGCACAACTTTCTAGATTAAAGCTTTGTTTTACAAAAATGCTGACGAGATTTGATGTAGGTATTCAAATCAAGTATTTTAAACTCAGCAAAAACAAAAAGCTGAATCATCATCACTTAAGCTGAAATACGACAGTGAAACAAAAGCACTGCTGAGAATCCAGTAATATAAAAATCTGTAGTTTCAATTCCATGGAATAAACTGAGTAATATGTTTATAGTCCACATTGCCAATAATTCCATCTCCCGTCCCGATATTTCCCGAAACCGACAGAAAAAAAGTCTACGTAGGGGAAAGTGGGGCAAGTGTAACAAGCTAAGGAAATGCTCGTTAAAACCCATTAAAACGTTAAAACATCTGTCGGATTTTTTCATAATCATCTTATTTCAGGTCTTGACTAAGACTTTGATAGAACAAATTTTGAAAAAATCCTGTTTTTCAATGTTAAAAATTGATTTTAAAATTTTTGATTTTCCGTCCGTTCTACTCAACTAGTGGGGCAAGACGAACAACCCGTTGGGGCAAGAGGAACAATGCATGAAAAAACATGTTAATTTGCTAACAAGTGAACTGCTATCACTTTGAAACATCAGATTAGAATGTATTTGAAACGTTTCTTTCATTTTTAGGTTAAATAATAATATTTTATTAAAAATTTGATCGTTTTTACGAAAAAAATAATTACTTAGATGATAAATAGTAAATTTTCATAGTATCACTTAATTTTGTGAGGATTTTTTTTAACAATTGTTTATCAGTTTTTAAGAACTTTTTTTTTATTTATTTCCCAATAAAACATGTTGTTGCAGCAATTCGTATTTTTTTCATACTAAAAATCCATATGGTACAGTTGCCCCACCTGAATAAGATTTTTTAAAAGCTCTCAACAAAAATAACCAAAAGTCAAATCATACTTTCTAATAGGTGCAAATCATTGGTTGGAACACTACTGATCTAGGAAAAATTGCATTTTGATAAAATGAGCCTTAAAACGAACGCCAACCCTTGTTTTGTTCTTTCGAAATATTATAAGAAAACAAAGGTTTTTAAAAAAACTTCATTAAATCTTATGCCCCGTGGCGTTTACGTCGTTTTGGCGGTTATGTGGTAGTAGAATCGACTAATTGCACTGCTAGCAACAATTCCTCATACTGGAAATAATCAAAATTGTAAAAATTACGGCCGTACGAGCGATTGTTCCTCTTGCCCCATATGGTCGTCTTGCCCCATCTTCCCCTAAACGGAAAAAATGAATAGGAGACAATTTCCATCGTGGATAGAGTCATAACTTTTGGTGGTTGCGCTTCTGCACGGGATGGGTTTCCACAGTCCATACTCTTCCCCGTCTTCCCCCTTCGAAGAAGACAATGTCTGACAATGTGACTGGAAAGCGGCCCTGAAAAATGATCGTAATTTAATCATAATTGGGGCAATGCGGCTGACTCTCTTTGTTTGCGCGGGGGGTAAACATTAATTTGAGTTGAGGGTTGTTGGTTTTTTCATTGTGTTTAAAAAAAACAATTTCGATAATGAATTGAAGGATTCTTCTCAGGTTCCAACAAATTTCGCAGCATTTTTTATCGCACTCTATCAATCAGAAAAAAAGAACCCCAAAACGACCAAACAGCCATTATGAATTGTAAAAAATAAATAAATCACGTACAAATTTACGAAATCTTTATGTTCTTTGTAGCACCCAACAAAAAGCAACGCTCCAGATATCGCCCTGCTGGACGGGAAAACTGCAGGAGTGCTGCCGACGCGGAAACAGTAGTGAAGGTTTCAAACAAACACAACTAATCAGTAATCACTCAAATTGCAACTCCGATATTGATAGACCATGTAGTTTCCAGATTTAGTAAGAAAATGTTAGCAAACAGCCCGTGGAGCACTCAATAAAAGCGTAAAAATTACCACACAAAATGTAGTTTTTTAGAGGTAAGGTGAAGCAAGAATAAGTGTACTGAAACAGGCCAATTACTAAACACTGCAGCATCCAAACCAAGTCGTAATACAGAGTTAAACAAAATTAGAATATTAAGTGCCTCAAATTGAAGTTTTCGATCGAATTGTTTCTCATTGTGTTTCCAAATATTGACTGTTTAGCGCTTTAGAGCAGTTCTCTACGATTTAGCACATGCTGAAACGCTGCATGTTTTTTTACTTGAGATATTTCGTTTTATTATTGTCCAGAGAAGTTGGATTCAGAAATGAGTAACGAATTCTCGCTTTGTATATGCATTACATGACAAAAATACCATCTTTCGAGTAATGGCACAAGTTTAACAGTGTTGCCAATTATAAAAAAAAGATTTTTTGACAACAAGTCGAAAGACAAGGTTGAATGGCCAAAACGTCGGATGGACAAAAAGTCGAAAGTAGCTTCCCCCAATCGGCCAATCACTCAGCGTTACAAATACTTCGTACATTTCTTTACCTACTCCATCCGTCGACCCGAGCCACAGACGAATATGTTCAGAGAGGAGAGAATTTAACAAAATTCCAGCGCGGCACTCTTTTGGCCTACAATAGTTTGCCATCAATTAGAATTTGGCATGGTTAAAATTGGTGTAAACAACAAAATTTCAAAATGTTTTTAATATTGATTATAAGCTGTTTCATAAATGATTAAAACCAAGCCGATCGCAGACAATTTCGAGTCAGCTTTGAACGACATAGCGCAATTGGTACCTCTGAGCCACTCGCTGGACTACCCGATTGGAGTGAGAGGGAGAGCGAAAGATTGGTGAAGAAGTGACAAACGGTAGGAATTGATCAGAGCAGTTTTTCGTCGCGTTCGATTTGTGATCACGATTCACGAGTGAACGGGTCGGTTTTGAGTAATCGGATTTTTTTAGAAGTCAGTCTTTTCAAAAAAAAATCTGTTCCACTACCAAAAATATTACAACCTTAATGGTTTGTTTTAAATAAAATGCAAAATCTCATAAAATATTTTATGAAGATATGTTTTATATGTATGTCTGTGCTAAGTCCATGTAAACAGTGCACCCTTTTCTAACCTCCAAATCGAGTCGGCTTAGTACCTAATGGAGACTGAGCGCTTCGTTCGCCTTCCTTTATCAACCTGACTTTGACGTTCTACTATCGTTCGTTCACACACGAACGAACGAGCGCAACGAACGAAATTCTGCAGCTTCTGCAGAATTTTGCAGCCAACAAAAGTAACAAAGAGAAAAAAAATACCTGCAGAAAAGTACGGAATCGGTTTCCCAGTCACGGCGTTCTATCAGGATTCTAGCAGAGTTCTTACAGATCTGGATATTCTTACAGCATTCTAGCAGAAATGTTACAGCGTTCTAGCAGGATTCTGACAGAACCACCTCTGCTAGAATATTTCGTGACTGGGTTGCTGCTACTTCTGCTTCTCTCTTTGCAAAAGTTTTGCCTGAGAGAAAAGTGACTTTTGGTGCAGAAAAGTACGGGAACGCTCTGCTGCCGATTTTTTCAGAATTAGATTTTTCGCCGACTCGGTTTTTAGGTTAGAAAATTGACAGCGTGTGTCTCAGTAATAATGTGTGTGCGTGTGCGCTCGTGACGTCACGCTCAACGATGCCAGATTATTTTATGGGAGATCTGTATTTTCTTTAAAAAAATCTGTATTTTATCTGTATCATGACAAATGCAAAGCCATAGAAATGTTTTTGAATTTCAGATTTAAACTTTTTAGTATTATTAAAACATAATTCAATTGTCGAAATATTTAAATTTAATCTTTTAAAACAAAATCTGTAGATACAGATTTTTGGGATCGAAAAATCTGTATAATACAAATTTATCTGTATAAATATCTGGCATGCCTGGTCACGCTGTAAAACTTAATTGCAGAATTCTGCGGTACGGGAATAGATCTAGTCGCAGAGCTCGTTTGTTTGTTTTTTTTTTTCGATCGCCTACCCATGGCTGCATTCAAATGATTGCTGTCATCACGCAGCACCGCACAAGAAAGAAAGAGAGAAAACAGAATGAGAGTGAGAAAGAGCGTGTGTCTTGGCGTGTGTTTTCAAATCGCACGGCTGCCTGAGTGTCGAGCTTGACATTCGTTCGTTTAACTTCGTGTGCGCTCACTGACGGTTTCTTCGTAATGTCGATCATGGCAGCATTCAATGATCGGAATGATCGGATGGTCAATGAAAGAGATGACCAGCTCTCCAGTCAGCTTTCGTCATCGACCCGATCATTGAATGCTGCCATAATCGACATTACGAAGAGGCCGTCAGTGAGCGCACACGAAGTTAAACGAACGAATGTCAAGCTCGACACTCAGGCAGCCGTGCGATTTGAAAACACACGCCAAGATACACGCTCTTTCTCACTCTCATTCTGTTTTCCCTCTTTCTTTCTTGTGCGGTGCTGCGTGATGACAGCAATCATTTGAATGCAGCCATGGGTAGGCGCTCGGAAAAACAAACATCAATGAGATAATAAGTTTTTTCAGGAACAGAGTTTTGAACATTTACATAATCAATTTCCCTGGACAGAAATATATGAAAACTGGCTTCTTTGAACAACATAAAACGTAATTTCGTCAAAACAATCTTAAAATTTAGAGAACTGTGCTGTTATTCAAAATTGCTAAATTCGTAAGTGTTTGCAATTGCTTTTGATACTTTCGACCCAGTTATCTAGTGTAAAGGATTCAATCGTTACGAGGTAGAAAAAACCTTATCTTTTTTGCGCCAAAAAATATTAGCCGTTTAGATGAGAAAATTTTAATAGATCAAAAATAATAATCACCACCAAACAAAAAAAACGCAACTGTACATAGTGGAACCAAACAAACTATACTTAATTGTGATAATGAAAAATGAAGCAAAACGCAGCGCGGCAGCAGAATGCACACTTAAAAAAAAGTACTAAAGCTAACAATTAGCTTGACATTGAATAGGCGTGCAAAAGAAAAAAGAACAAATCACAACACATTCAACTATCGTCAGTAAGATATAGACGTTTAAGGGTACACACACAGAACACACACTCACACGTTTCTATATTTTTATTTCTCCAGAGCATCCCTGTAACTGTAACTAAAAACACTGGATAAACGTGACAATTATTACAATAAAGAAAAAAAAAAAGAATAAAACCAACCATGTTTGCGTAATGAAGATGGCTTTCGTTTATTGCGAACATGTCCGAATTATTTATTATAGTAACTAGGCTAAATAAGTAAAAGTGTTAAGGTAAGGCTAAAAGTACAGAAACAAGTCAAAATGGGTATCCGTCTCCACAGGAGATCTTACAGGTCCACATTCTTCAGGTTGGACCCGGATGCGGTTGGCAGTTCGACGTCCGGCACGAATGTCCCGATGACGCGCACGTTCTTCTGGCGCTCCTCCAGCTTGGACATCTCGAGCTTCAGCTTGTGCAGGATCGCGTAGTTGGGCTGGTTGATGGCCGCTTTGCTCTGGAGGACGGTGATTTCCTGCTCCTCTTGCTTTTTCTCCTTGTACGACTTGATCGACTGGTTGCCGTACAGCCGCAGCAGCGAGCCCCACGTTTTGATGTGCGGGTGGAGGATCTGGAACGGGAAAGGCAGCGGGTTTAGTGCAATGAGTATGGCCCGTGATGAACGTTAGGCTGCACCTAAGTATGAATCTAGATTAAATTTTCAAAAGGTCCTATCTGCATAGAAAATTTTCTTCATCCAATATCAAAGTTCAACAGCACATCCGCTGCAAAAGAGGGTTGACTGAGGTGGTTCTTCCGAAGAAAAACGGCGCAATCGTGTTACTCTGAGTAGCGGTAGATCATGGCCGGCTTAAACACCATCTTGTAGAGCAGCAGCTTTGAGTTGATGTCCAAGTGGGATCACTGGTAGACGAGATAGTAGACCATCCTGGTGATCTTGTCTGACTCGGTCGTAGCTTTCTTGGTGTGCTTGACAGAAGTCAGCTTCTTGTCTAGAGCAGTATCCAGGTACTTGACGCCATTAGACACTAGGTTAACCCTCACTTCTTGGTAGCGTTCGACGGCGTTTTGGGCTCGTACTTCACTGATGAGGGGGGGCAACAGGCAACAGCGTGTTCCGTTTTCCTTCCGCGCCACCGAGCTTACTTACTTTACTTTTACTGCTCGGACAATCTCCGGTTCATATCTCCAGCTGCGCTACCATCTAACACCGGCTCTGGATTTAACTCAAACTCCACCGGATTGATTGTCTGGTACGGTTGGCGCGCATCCAGCGCGTCCGCCATTCTTGTGACGAGTCCGGCTCACGGGATTCTTCCAGCCTTGACGACCTTCTGAATACTTGTCTCGTGGTTCATCCTTCTCCTCCATACATTGTTTTCACGTACGCCGCAAAGAACGTCATAAGCACTCGCACGACTCCGAATTTTCCCTGCTGTAGTTGTTGTCCGACGTCACCAACGATCTGAGGCACACATACTCCTCCACAACATCGAACTCGTCGCCGTCGATCGTCACGCTCAGTCCTATGCGAGCCCTAAGGGACTCAGAATCCCGACATAGCAGATGAACTGACTAGCCCGCTCGCCTCATAACACCTTTAATCCCAATGTTGAAAAAGAGGCCGGAGATACCATCGCTTTGTCACAGTCCCTTGCGCGATTCGATCGGGTCAGACATTGCACCCGAGATCTTCACGTTGCACCGTGCTCCGCCAATCGTTGATTTCACCATTCCACAGTGTTCGGAATGGCAAAATTAAGTGGAATAAATTGATAACTCCTTTATTTGACGTCCTAGCGAAATGGTGTTTTCCGAAGAGTTGTTGTACTTGATAAGGGCTATCTTTTGAAGTTATTGACATACAGGGTGACGACCTTCCAGGGTGTCAACCAAAAACTAACTTTGTTGGATGACGTTGTAGGGCTTTGGTGTCTTCGGCAAAGTTGTAGAGGAGAAAATTTCATGAAAGTTTGTCGAAGGCGCCAAATTTGTAGCTCTTAATCTAGTCGAGATATACGCCATTTTTGCAAAAATGGTCCAAAAAAGCACTTTTTTGGTGATAACTCAAAATGTTAGCATTTTAGCGGCCTACTATGTTCTGAAGAGTTGTTTATGAAATAAAATTACACATCTTTGCCGAAGACAGCAAAATGTTTTGAGCCTTTATTGAGGAGTTATAACAATTTTTAGGTGATTTTGAGCCTATTTTCAAGTTGCTATGTTTTCAAAATGGCGCATTTTGGCGCAAAACCGAACAATGCACCTGAAAGTACTCACTTTCAACTACATTTCCTGAAAATATCTCCGTGTCTATCGGTGTCTATTTTTAGATAACTCAATTTTAGTTTGACTGTTTTTAATCAATTTATTTATAATTTTTAAGCGGAATCTTATTGAAAACGTGGTAATAATCGGTAAATTGAAGGGTAAATTGATCGATTATTATGGAAAAAACTATGTCTATGAAAAAATACGACAACCTTTCTGAATTGACCAAGTATAAAAAGAAATACTTAATTTAAAATACGAACAATTACTTAAAATTTTAACCTGCATTATTTTTGGGCTATATATGTTTTTATTCATAATTTTAGAATGTGTGTCATAATTAAAGCATAAATAATGTATTTTCCATAATAATCGATCAATTTACCCTTCAATTTACCGATTATTACCACGTTTTCAATAAGATTCCGCTTAAAAATTATAAATAAATTGATTAAAAACAGTCAAACTAAAATTGAGTTATCTAAAAATAGACACCGATAGACACGGAGATATTTTCAGGAAATGTAGTTGAAAGTGAGTGCTTTCAGGTGCATTGTTCGGTTTTGCGCCAAAATGCGCCATTTTGAAAACATAGCAACTTGAAAATAGGCTCAAAATCACCTAAAAATTGTTATAACTCCTCAATAAAGGCTCAAAACATTTTGCTGTCTTCGGCAAAGATGTGTAATTTTATTTCATAAACAACTCTTCAGAACATAGTAGGCCGCGGACCATTTTTGCAAAAATGGCGTATATCTCGAGTAGATTAAGAGCTACAAATTTGGCGCCTTCGATAAACTTTCATGAAATTTTCTCCTCTACAACTTTGCCGAAGACACCAAAGCCCTACAACGTCATCCAACAAAGTTAGTTTTTGGTTGACACCCTGGAAGGTCGTCACCCTGTATGTCAATAACTTCAAAAGATAGCTCTTATCAAGTACAACAACTCTTCCGAAGACACCATTTCGCTAGGACGTCAAATAAAGGAGTTATCAATTTATTCCACTTAATTTTGCCATTCCGAACACTGTGCATTCTGATAAGCTTCCCGGGTAAGCCGTTCTCGTACATGATCTCCCATAGCTCTTCACGATCGACAGAGGGGTACGCGGCTTTGAAATCGACGAACAGGTGGTGCGTCGGGATCTGGTACTCGCGACATTTTTAAAGGATTTGGTCCGTCATCGACTTGCCCTCCACAGAACCGGCTTGGTACGTCCAAACGAAATCCTTTGCTCGCTCCGACAGACGACATAAGATCATCTGAGACAGCACCTTGTAGGCCGCGTTGAGCATAGTGATAGCTCGATAGTTTTCATCAATGCCACCGTTCTTATCCCTGCACATTTCGGCCCGCAGCATGAAGACTTTTCGGGATTTACCGAGTTTCTTGTAGAACTTACGCGCTTCATTGAAGCGATACAGCTATTCCATGTGAAGAATCGGCCTTTGATTCTAAACCTCTCGGTGGTCCTTCCCCTTCCAGCGTACCTCCTGCAGCGCCACGACTTCGAGACCGCGGACCCGCAATTCGTTGTAAAGAATGCGGTCGCTCCCATCGAAATTGAGAGACCTGCAGTTCCACGTTCCGAGTTTCCAATTCCTGGATCCCCGAAAATCGGCTCGCATCTGGAGCTCTCTGCACTCTGGGTTTTACGGCTTCACCAAATTGGTGTGCATAGATCATGAGTACTGAAAATGTCTATAGTAAGCTTAGTACAGTGCACCTACCTGCAAAATCTTCTGCGCCGCCTGCTGCTTTCCGTCCCGCTTATTCTTGCACACCACCGTCGCCGTGTGCTTCCCCACCGTCATCGTAAACTCGTTCTTCCGGTGCTTGCCCGTCTTCACGTCGTACTGAATCTGCACATCGCCAAGCCCAAAGTTTCGCTGTAGACACGTCTGCAGTATCGTGTGCGGCGAGGGTTCCGTCGTTTTGGCACAAAACTCCGCCACCCGCGGATCTTCAATCATGATTTCGTCAAACACGGACAAATTGCGCCGATTTCCGGCATCCGCCGTCTGCTGTTCCGACGAGGTGGCCCCGGTTCCGTTTTGCCCGTCCTTTTTGCCGTCTTTGCTGGTGATTTTGTCCTTCATGTCGGGGATCAGGATCTCTAGCGTTTCCCGAGCGGCTTCGCTTTTGGCTTGCTTTTTGCTCGTTCCGTAACCGGTGCCGTACTTGAGCTCGTTGATCGAAACCGTGGCCGAGTACGGGGTGGCGGCATTCTCCAGCTCTTTGAACTCGTAGCTGGGTTGCTTGCGCAGCGCGTGTTGAACGTACTCGTGCAGAATGCACACGTAACTTTTGCCGTTCGGGTTCATGATCCACTCTTTCTTTGGCCGAGCGTGGGCGTGGCCTTTTTCGCCCTCTGTGTGCAACACCGGAAACGTAATCAGCTTCGTCCCGTCCGGCAGTGTTGGTCGCTGAAGGTTCTTCAGGTGCTTCCGATGTTTGGTGAGCTTCCGCCGGGCGGCCCACGATTTAAACCGCATCACACGGATCGTCTTGAACCGGAACAGCTTCTTGCAGTACTGCTGGAAGGCGTCGGCCGTCAACGACTGTGCCTTCAGATTCTCGTCCACCGTTTCGATTTTGGCAGTGACCTTCAGTGGCAGCATTTTGGCGTTTGCTTGCGCTTCCGCTTGCGTCGTTGCGCTGGCGATCATTTTGCTCAGCTGAGGATTGTGCATTTGCTTTTCCTGGCCAGCGCCGGCGGCGGCATTGCTGCGAGACTGGGCTTCGGCTTCGGCGGCCGCGGCGTTCGCTTCGATTTCCTTGCGCAGTTCGTCCTCCTTTTCGAGCGCTTTCCGGTAGTTGAGGCACGGGATGGCGCTGAGCGGGATTTCGTGTTTCTGCAAGAGAGAATGGTTAGCGGATGGTCGGAGTGAGGGACAGGGTGGCGACTTAATCTTGAATTTTATGTGTTGAGATTTCTTAAATCTCTTCCATTCTATTCGAAAACAATATTTTGTAAATTCCAAATTTAGGTTTAAAGTTTGACAAGATATATTGATAAGTGTACTAATGAAAACAATAAAAACCTTAACATTTATACATATGAAAAGATTTTATTCAAAATCTCTTATTTTTGGATGAAAATATGAGTGGTTCACGACAATGGTGTTTAAAAAATCAATCCTCAAAACAACTATAGTGTCTTTTAAAAATTTAATCTCGCAACCTTCGCCTAATTTAGAAAATCAGGGTTGTTGGAGCTTTGGAAAGAAGTGTTGTTTAAAGCTATTTTCGAGCTCTGAAAACCCAACATTGGAGCCTTTTTTATGATTGATTTTGGACTTCATTGGTCAAATTGACAGTAATTATAGATTAAAAAAACCTATTGAAAACAAATCTTCGGACTACGGAATACGGTCGAAACCTGTGTTAAAATTTTGACTCAATGTGAAAATTAGACTACATGTTTGCTAAATAAACTAAAAATAAAAATATTTTTAAATGACGATAGATTCTACGTCCAACTTTCTTCAGGTAACAAATTTTGAAGTAACTTTTCTATAAAAAATCTTTGAATTGGTAAAAAAACATGTTTTTGTACTTTTAAATTTAAAAATTTAAATAATATAGTTTTTCACTATTTTATACTGTAATATCTTATAATTTTAATGTCAAACATTTTAATATTTTTAAGTTTTGATATTTTATTATTTCTATTTTTTAATTAATTTTTAATGTTTTGGTACATATTTTAACAATTAAATATTTGAATATTTAAATATTAAAATTTTGAAATATTTAAATATTGAAATATTAAAAAAAAATATTTTGTAATATTTGATTATTTGAAGTTATGATTATTTGAATATTTGAATATATGAATAAATGAATATAAGAATATTTGAATATTGGAATATTTCAATATTTGAATATTTAAATATTTTAATATTTTATTGATCCTTGCACTGTAACTTGGATTTGACCCGCACTTTTCTCTCGCACTTGTGGCAACAAGAATTGGAAAAACTAGGCAACCAGTAGTTGTTTATTTACTTTTCCAGTCGCATTTTCCACCAAACTGGACATTCGCACTTTAAAACTGCGATTGACAGCTAGAAAACATCAGCTCGCTTTGATCATTTTTCAGGAAATTTAAAATTTTCCAAGGCAGTTTGACAAGTCGCAATAGTGCGATCGATAGCAATAATTTAGTGCGAAGTCCAAGTTAGTGGGAATTGCGCAATAATATTTTGATATTTTAATATTTAAATTATTTAACATTTTAAAATTCTAAAATTTTTATATTTTAATATTTTGATATTTCGATAATTTAATATTTCAATATTTTAACATTTTAAAATTTTTAAATTTTAATATTTTAATATTTTAATATTTTAATATTTTAATATTTTAATATTTTAATATTTTAATATTTCAATATTTAAATATTTCAATATTTTAATATTTTAATATTTTTATATTTTTATATTTTAATATTTTAATATTTTGATATTTTAATATTTTAATATTTTAATATTTAAATAATAAAATATTTCAAAATTTAAATATTTAAATATTTCAAAATTTAAATATTTAAATATTTTAATATTTTAACATTTTAATATTTTAATAATTTAATATCTTAATATTTTAATATTTTAATATTTTAATATTGTAATATTGTAATATTTTAATATTTTAATATTTTAATATTTTAAAATTTTAAAATTTTAAAATTTTAAAATTTTAATATTTTAATATTTTAATATTTTAATATTTTAATATTTTAATATTTTAATATTTTAATATTTTAATATTTTAATATTTTAATATTTTAATATTTTAATATTTTAATATTTTAATATTTTAATATTTTAATATTTTAATATTTTAATATTTTAATATTTTAATATTTTAATATTTTAATATTTTAATATTTTAATATTTTAATATTTTAATATTTTAATATTTTAATATTTTAATATTTTAATATTTTAATATTTTAATATTTTAATATTTTAATATTTTAATATTTTAATATTTTAATATTTTTCGCCACCTACATTCGAGTAGGAGAACTTTGGTGCAAGGTTACGTTTACGTTTTTGCGCGATAAGTGCAAAGGGGAGTGAAAACTATTTTAAGTTTTTTTTAAAGAAAATTGATCTTTTGGAATAAAATAAATTTAATAGGAGGTAAGAAATAAAAAGTTCTATCGACTGACTTTTTAATGTTTTTGCTAAGTTGCCTTTTTCATTGAAAATTCTGATATCCGGATTGAAAACGCGAGAATGAGGCTAGGTTGCTAATTTTGAAAATCATTTCAATTGTTTCAATTACCATTTTTCAAGCAGAGCTTTGCTTTTATGGTAGAAGTGACTTTAAACAATATTTGTCCACTTGAATAATCTACATTCGACTTATGCTCATTTTTTGGTGGAGAGGTAGGGTACGTTATCCATTAGTGGACCCCTTTCCTATAGTGGAGTTAATATTTTAATATTTTAATATTTTAACATTTTAATATTTTAATATTTTAATATTTTAATATTTCATTATTTAATTTTTTTAATATCTGAATTTTTTAACATTTTAATACTTTCATATAACAATAAAACTTATAACATTTCAATTCTAACATGTTGAACATGATTTTAAACGCAGAGAGTGCATTTTTTCAGTTGGTTAACATTTGATATTACAAAGATGTTTTTGGTGTTTTCACAATTCGCAATTTTCAATGTTCCAGGTTTCCGACAAACATGCACTGCCCTTAAACCTACATCTCACCCTTGCTCTGAGTCAGTACGATTCAAAATTGAATTCAAAATCTAACTGTTATTGTTTTCTTCTGAAATCTTTCCTAGTGTTGGAGAAAAGTTTCCAATGAATTGATTCAAAATTCAAATCAACACATCCACAATTGAGAGTGGAAGGAACCTTAAATATGTTGTTAAGTGCTTTAAAAAATTCGAATGCAATTGAAAGTTGAAAGAAATATTACGAAATTATTCAAAAAATTGCAGATAATTTCCAACCGAGTACAAACGAGTTTGGGAATCCAGACTTTTACATCATTCATTGTTTTTTAAAGACATTTTTTTCTTAATAGAAATTCTGGTATGCAGTCGAGTAGCCACCCTGAAATCTCACAGCTTCCCTCCATCTTACCCTCACGGATCCGGGCCCCAGAAAGTACGGCCGCGACGCGGTACAAACGCGCGACGCCGTGTGCAAAAACAGCGGCATCCCGCTCACGTGCGTCGCCTGGACCCAACCCTCGGGCAGCACCTCAAAGTGGTTGCGGCCCTTTTCCTCCAGCACCTCCTTGAAGCGCTCCTCGTACGCTTTCCCCTTCGGGCCGGACGACTTCATACCCTCCGGGAGGTTCTCCTCCAGCAGGCTGTCCAGATCGTCCACGTTCATGTCCTCGGAGCCCTCGTCGGAGCTGTGCTCGTACTCGTCGCCGTCTTCCGCGCCGCGCTGGGAATCTTTAAAATATTCGAAGGAAAAGAGTTTGAATGTTGTGGCAATTTCAATAAGAAGCGCTTTCAGTACCTATTTCACCACCGGCGTCCTCTTCGTCCGAATTGTCACCCTGTACCTCGTCCAGCACCTGAAACTGTCGCAGATTCTCGGTGACCGGTCGGTCGACCCCATCCGCGGCCGATTCGTCATCGTCCTCACCCTTCCCGTTGGCCTCAACGGCCGCGTCGTCACTGTCATCGTCGTCCTCGAAGAACTCGTTCATCCGGCGGCGCTTCGCCATCGGACATTCCCCGACCAGGGGAGCCCGCTTTGCGTCCGGAAGTGGCGGAGGTGGTGGCGGCAAAGGCGCCGGAACGTCCGGACTTTCCGGCGGTGGCGGCACGGACTGGTCCATCCCACCGCAGTGAAACACTGTAAATCGCGACCGAACCGGTTTCCGGATGATCTGTGTGTGTGTGGCTTACGATTCTCTACCAACCCGTCCAATGAGGAACGCACTCAATTTTTACAAGCTGTAAAGTTGTTTGATTCTGGAGGAAGAGGGGAACAGAAATCTTGAGTGTGCGCTCACATCGGCCGGGGGTAGAAAATCTAGAAAACGCTCCTACTCCTTCAGGAAGGCACTTCCGGTCAACCCCGAAATATCGATCGATTTTTTTCCGTCTCGGTTGATGGGCGGTTTATCAAGCAGAAAACTGGAGCCAAATGCGTGCCTGCCACAAGTCAATCGCAAGCAAACAACGCACAAGCTGGTAAGTTTCCGGCTGTGATGTTCTAAACGTTTTATGACACGCACATACAGTTTTTGTTTGATTTTTAAAGCACTTTACACGAAATTATTCCAGTATTAACTTGGCGACGCGTGAAAATTCGAACTCAACTGCGGAACGAAGACAAACGCGATGAAAATAAATGTTGACGTTTCTCGTCTGTGAACTGTCAGTTTTGCTCGTCAGGGCTGCAGTGATGGCAGATTTGCGTTGAATCCTAAAACCTCTGCAACGCTTTTTGAATTTTGGTTCTTCCTTGGTTTTTGCATACTTTTGTTGAGCGTGTTAAAAAAAAACACGAAGTCTAGGAAATTTAGTTATTTACGTGTGCTTGTACACGAAAAAGATTGAGGTTAAATTTTGTACCCACCAGCAAAACAAACGGGGTGTTAGTGTGCGTGTGCTCGGGCTTAGATAACTCTATTAATAGGCCACCAAAACCAAAGCTAAAAACTCGATTCGCCACCTACATTCGAGTAGGAGAACTTTGGTGCAAGGTTACGTTTACGTTTTTGCGCGATAAGTGCAAAGGGGAGTGAAAACTATTTTAAGGTTTTTTAAAAGAAAATTGATCTTTTGGAATAAAATAAATTTAATAGGAGGTAAGAAATAAAAAGTTCTATCGACTGACTTTTTAATGTTTTTGCTAAGATGCCTTTTTCATTGAAAATTCTGATATCCGGATTGAAAACGCGAGAATGAGGTTAGATTGCTAATTTTGAAAATCATTTCAATTGTTTCAATTACCATTTTTCAAGCAGAGCTTTGCTTTTATGGTAGAAGCGAGGGGGGTCCATAACAGGCAAAAACATTTTATTTTCAAATGGCTATTTTTCTGCTCAAAAATAAATAACTGATGAAACAAATAGTCAAAATTGTTTAAAAGACTTCAGATTTCATTGTTTTGTACAAAGGGCTATGAAAAAGTGCTTAAAATATTGAAAAATTGTGAAAAATGCGCTTCGGCTCTACTAGGGGGTCCACTAATGGTTAAAATACCCTAGGTACTTTCAGAATATGCAATAACCCAGAAAGCGTCAAAATGTAAAGGATGCTTTTTGAAATGTTGCCGTCGAAGTAAAAGTGAGCAAGTAACTCTCCATTGTTGATACATCTGAAAACGTTGATTTAATAGCGGAAAATGGCAAAAGTGATGAGAATTGTTCGAACGGCTTAGAGTGATTAAAATGGGTATATTTCCCCTAATTTTTAACCACTGTCCCGGCCCTCGAGAAATCCAATCATGTAATGTAGGGACCATCCATAAACCACTTGGACACTTTTTTTGAAACTCCTCCTCCCCCATTGTGGACAATATCCTTACAATAGAAATATTTTTGTATGGATCGTGGACAACTGAACCCCCTCCCACCCCTCCCCCTCTTAAGTTTCCACGTGGTGTATGGATGGTCCCGTACAACTTTGACAGATTTAATTAATGGTCAATTTGGCAACCTTGAAGCAAGGTTATGTTTATAGCTGCCCTGACTGAAAAGTCCGTCGGACGTCCGTCGTTTGTCATCCGTGCAATCGTACGACGTAGAGAGCCTGGATCTTATTAGAGAACGGACATCTCAAACCAAAAGTACCAATCGAAGCACGAGAACTGTCAAACGGAGGTACCAATCGAGCAAAATCCTTTGTCTTATGCTCGTTTGGTACCTCCGTTTGACAGTTCTCGTGCTTCGATTGGTACTTTTGGTTTGAGATGTCCGTTCTCTAAAAAGATCCAGGCTCTCTAGTACGACGTCGCACGACAATGTCGCGCGACTTTCGCACGAATGTCAGACGTTTTTGCACCAAAATCGTGCTTGCCATTTCATTAGGGCACATAACTTTTTTAGACAAGAGTGTGTCCCTTTCACACCTTATGTAAACTGTCATTCGAGTGAAAGGGATACACTGTTGTTTACAAAAGTTATGTGCCCTTTTGAAATGTTTGGCTCCAAATGTCGTATTTGTCGTACGATCGATAATCGAAATTGTTCGACATTGTCGTACGACATTCGACCGACGTCGCACGGTTTTGTTATTTAGGATGTCGTGCCTTTGTCGTGTGCTGTCATTTCGGTATTTTGAGGTTATTTTCAAAATAAAATTCACTTTGTTTATGTTTTTCATTATTTTTATTCATTTGTATTAGTTTGCACTCTCCTGGCACTTTGTTTTGAAATATTCACTATCACTGCAGCCATACTTTTCTTAATTTCGCTTAGTGACGGGATTGGCCGTTGCACAAGAAGGAAATACAAACCGACTCCTTTTGGTCCGACGATGGCCAACCACTTTTGGAAAGGTTCTGCTTGTCTACCCTTCCAATGTTTGAGTGCTGCCCCGTGGGAAGTTTGTCCACCTCGATCGCCTTCACCCGGAGGATGTTCTCGGCCGGAAGTATCTCCAGGAAGAAGACTGAGTTTTGATAATGGCGCTGTTGAGATTCCGCTAGAAGTCCAACACCACCAACGCATTTTCATTGTCCTTTTCCTCTTGCTAGTCCACGTCCAGCAAAAGCACTCTGGAAACTGTTTGTACAGTACTGGAACGAATAAAATAATTTAAAAAAAAATGCAGGATTCAAGAATTTAAAAATTTTAAGACATGACGTGTTTTATAAATATTTTGCATTTCAAAATTTTGAGAAAGAAAGATTCATGTTTTGAAATTTAAAAAGCTGACTTTCATCAGAATTGTTGGGTTTAAAAAAAAAATTAAACATGTTATGTTTGATTTTATTGTGGGTAGCAGTGAGGTTCTGATGTAACCAATGACAAAAATAAAATATTTTCGAAATGCCATTGCAAATATTTTTCAAAGTTAATATCAAAGTTATAAATAATATTTATAATAAAACCTTAAAGTTTTTTAAACTATGCAATTTGAAGAATATAATGAAGCAAGGAATTGTGGAAATTAAAAAAATTAAGAATGTTGGAAATTTTTAACTTAAAATTTTTATGATTTTTTTTAAATTAAAAATAAAAATTTATGGAATTTTAGATTGATAGTATTAGGAATTTTAGAATCCTCGATTTTTTTAATTTAGGATTTCAGAATTTAAGAATTTTGGAATTTTAAGAATTTTTAGTTTTTTATTTCAGAACGAAAGAGTAATATTTTTTTTTATTTTTGGATTTTAAAATTTTAAATATATCATTTAACCTCCAAATTTTAAAGAAACTAAATCTTTTTAGAATTTTTGAAATTAGGATTTCAGATGTTAAGAATTTTGAAATTTTAAGAATTATTAAATGAAAAAATCTTTAATTCAAAATTGTACAATTTCAAATTTGAATATTTTTCTTCGTCGAATTATTGGTTTTATGTTTATGTTTAGTTTTGCGTCATACAAACGCACTCCCTACACACCTCATCCAAAACACTACTCACCGGTTCCATTAACAAATTCTGGCTGTTTTGAAACGTCGCGGGAGTTTATTATTCCGTCCTCCTCCATCTTTTTATTCACGCGGAACAGTGATTTACTCCCGAGCTTGAATGTTCCGTCTCCCTCCTTCTGTTTCCGACACATTCAACACTCGGACACTCCTTCTCCTTTGGAAATGCAACTTCCGCGGAAAGCAAAACACCAATCCGCTTTCTCAATCGCAGACCGATTCCTTCCGATACCTTCCTCCGGCATAGCCCATGGACATGGCCCACCGAATTAACGATATGTCCCGTCTTCGTCCTTCACCGTCACGAAAACCGAAATCTGGAAATCCAGAACATAAGACTATGATTTGGCCGTTCGCCATTCCAGCCGAAACTTTCCGGAAAAGTAACACAACTTACCAAAATTCTCCAGTAGCCCAACAGCAACGACAACTGGTTCAATTCGGTTGAAATCAAGTCCAAACAAGATCAACTGAAGAGAACTGTCGAACTGTTTGCGTCGACGAAAATCGTGACGTCGAAATTAAGGAAAATCGATGGAAAAAACAATGTCGCGCATGTCGAGTGTTTGTCGTGCGTTGTCGTCTTTTCGACCTATCGAAACGGTAAAATCAAAACCGTGCGACAACTCGTACGACGTGCGACATTTTTCAAACAGGGTGGGTTGCATCAAAGAGGAACAAGCGGAAAATGGAGCTTGTTTGTAAACAAGAAAGAAAACAAAAAATCAGCTGGTTTTAGTGAGAGATTTGAAAAAAGATGTGAAGTTTCAAGTTATTTTATATTAAATTATTTAAATATAATTTCGTTTATTAAAATGACATGTCGTGTTTGTGCTTTAACGGTTTCTATTGATTGTGTGAATATATTTGTTGGAACTGAACCGGTCTCTGATATGATAACGACACTGTGTGGACTCAAGGTAAATTTAATAATTTTTATTACCATGCTAATTAAAAGAAACATCAACTAATAAATTCATGTCTAAGTTTTATTGAAATAGTAAAAAAATCCAGTTTCAAAAACGATATGATTTGCTCACCTGAAATAAAAATTATTCTATAATTTATTCAACATTTTAAAAATTTCAGCCAGTGCAAGACGATGGCCTGCCAGACATCGCATGTTCCAACTGTTATGCCGATCTCAAGTCGGCATTCTCACTAAGGAAGAAATGCTTGGAGTCGGATGCCCTGCTGAGACTCAGTTTAGGTGCAAAAAATGAGTAAGTTTTCGTTTTATTTCGAATTCATACGCTGACTTTTTTTTAATCCTGCTTTTAGATCACCAACGGAAGAGGTTTCGATGCTAGAAAGCATAGAAGAAACTCCGACAATCACTTACAAAATAATCTACGAAAACGACTTGGACACTTCTCACATAGAACTGGAACTAGATGACGAACAGCACGTGGTAGAAGAGGAAGTATTAGAAGAAATTTCCGAACAACCGGAGGAAGAACCCACAACCTGCGAGGAAAGCCTCGAGCTTATGTTCCGCTGTTGCGGGTGCGAAACGGGCTTCGAAACAAAAGAGCTGCTGCTCAAACACTCCAAAGTTAAGCACGAATCAAACCGAACCTTCAACGAGGAGCGTCCGTTCGAATGTGGAATCTGCTTCCGCCGGTACATGTCCGAACGTGGGCTTAAGGTTCACCGAAGAGGTGCGTACCAATTAAAGCGTCATCAATGCTCAATCTGCGGGAAACGGTTCCTCGATAAAACAACGATGAACAACCACGAAAGAAGTCACACAAAGGCGAAACCCTTCGCGTGCGAGGCCTGTCCAAAGAGCTTCGGCTCGCGGTCAAACCTGCTGTCGCACGAGAAGCTGCACCGGCCGGAACTGTCCAGTCACGTGTGCACGCTCTGCGGGAATCGGTTTAGCAGGAAGAGTTACCTCAAGCAGCATTACACCCTGCTGCACAGCGACGAAACGCCCTTCCGGTGTTCGCTCTGTGCGGCCAAGTTTAAGGCCAAAGCGAACCTGAGGCTGCACATGCGGACGCACACCCAGGAGCGGCCGTACTCGTGCGAGCTGTGCGACAAGAGCTTCATGTATCCGACCGATAAGAAGCGCCACATGATTCAGCACACCGGGCAGAAGCCGTTTCAGTGTACGCACTGTGAGAAGGCTTTCACGCGGAAGGGACTGCTGCGGAAGCATCAGTTGTGTCACGAGGAGGAGGATGGGGAAGGGGAGGACGAGGCAGTTGAAGAGCAGGAAGAAGATTGTGTGTAGAACAGGAATGTTAATATTATTATTTTTTAATAAAAAAGTTTTTCATGACATCGTAAAACGCATTCTAGGCTTTATAATTTATGACGTAGTTTTCATTTAACAACCGAATTTACTTAGATGAAGATGTTTAAAAGAGTAATAATAAAAAAGAAAACGGAAGAAATTGCTTATCCATTTATTTTCACTCAATTAATATTTCAAAGTTCAAAATTTAAAACAAAAAAAAAACATTTATTTTCCTTTTTAACTACTAATGATTTTTTAATATAGGGTATATGGCCCTATTTTGGACCTACTATGCAAAGCGTTAACATATTTCGTATGGTTCTCAGGAACGGTCTAACTAATTTGGCTCGTTTCAGGATTGTTTGTGCCTTAATTTATGCTTAACAATGTGTAGTATTGAAAATTGAAAATAATTTGACAATTTCATTGTTATAAGCATTTCAAGTAAAACATTTTTTGGATGCTTTTTGGACTTACTGAATGTATTTTGGAGACATCGCTGAACCTATTTTGGACCCACACTCTGATTGGTTGAAATTTGGACAACTCGAATTTCGGCGTGCGGCGGCAACACGAACACTTACATAAACTCGGTTTGATAAACTAAAGGGCCTACCCACGATTATAATTTGGAAAATATTTATTTCAGTAATTAAATAATTATGATAAAACAATTGATTTGAATTTTAATACGTGTTTTAATTATATAGAATGGAAACTCACGCATCTTTAGCAGGTCTCTGTCCTATTTACAATTTGCATATTCTTACGACCTAATGTTCAAGCATTAGAACATAAAAGACAACCCGTTATTCGTCGCTTGTTGCACTTTTAAATACAATGCAATATTTGAAAAAATCTTTGTTTGAATACCAGGATGCTATGCCAGCATGTTGCATGTCCGTTAAGTTTTTTCTTTTTTTATCGAGAGTTTGAGTGCTAATGTTTTTTCTCCAAATTATCAGTTGTGATAAAATCTGTCCTTTCTTTATTATCGTTGATTGGAAAGCACGCTGCCGATTTTTTTGTCAACAATGTGTTGTAAATTTTAATGCAGGCCAAAGATTGATACCTAAGAGCATGCAATGGCACTGACCTTGTTGCGTGCTCTTCGGTTGACGTCCACGTAAGGAACATCCTGGAAGGAGCGTAACTAACTACATCCGTAGTTCTGTTAGATCATCTGAATTATCTTGATCAGAACAGTATAGCTCTGGTTCCTTGCGAGTGTCCTATTTTCTTACCTCCTCGTTGGCTTGGTTTTCATGATGACCTAGCTGGTGGCCTGTGGAAACGGATCGTAAACCTTTGACCACCGCGGGTCAGAGTCGAGACGGCTAAAAGAAAGGGGCGCGACAATTTGTGATTGTAGACGGTATTGTTTTGATTCGCAGTATGTTGAGTCAACTGCTGTGGATGTACCTGAAACATCGCACAACGGGGTTTCTCTTCTCTTCATTCTCAGCTACCACCCATCTCCTATTTTTATTTTGCTCTTCTGATTCCCAATTCTTCACTGATTCTTCTATTTAATATCCAACATTTGATTTAAATTTTACTAACTTTTCATTCTCTTATCTTTCAAAGCTTTTCCACTCTTTTCTATCAATTGATACTGCTGTAACAAACTTTGTTTTTTTTTCCTTAAAAATATACTTTTCCTTAATGTACTAGTAATATCAAGTCTATTTATCATTCGCCTAATCTTTTTTGATTTTATTGCGAATTTATTTATTTGAATAATTTTTTATCTGTCCTATAAATTATCATTACTATAATCTAAGCTTGTTTTGTATCTCTGTTTATTAACTAATGTCTAATTTTACATCTAATACATCTAGCTTCTCATTTTTATTCTTCAAAATACGCTCATCATTCTCTTACTATTGATACTTGATTTTTATAAAATAAATTCTCTTTTACTGTCAATTGTTTTCAATCTTCACCCTTTTTTTCAAACAAGTGAGGTTTGAGCCCTTACTCAATTTATGGAATGGTTAAAGGATTAACACAAATATTTCTATTGTATTTTTGGTAAACTTTTATAACATGCTTAGGACCAAAAATTGTAACAAAACACCGCGACAAAAGAAATAGCAACAGATAAACAGACTCAACAATAGGGAAGATTTCAGGAGAAAACAATACACAGTAAATAACAATAAGTTTTTGAAGTCAAACTAAAATAAAACAGTTTTTGCTTTAATGAAAGCTTATAGACACACTATATATCAGGGGTGATCAAAGTATGGCCCGCGGGCCAAACGTGGCCCGCGAGGTGATTATTTGTGGCCCGCGGACCCATTTTGAATGATCATGTAAAATGGCCCGTTAACCACTTGTAAAGTGCTCTAATACTTTTTAAAAAATTTTTTTTTGCTAATTGAAACTAATGATTTATCAATATTTTGATCCCCATTTAGGGACACAAATATTACGTTCCAGAACCATAATAATTTGAACAATTTCATATGTTTCAATGAGTGGAACTTGCAAATATTGTATAAACTTTCATCAAACATTTTTGGAAATATTTATAAAATTGAATACCAAATAAAACACGTTCAAATTTGACTTAGGTAGAAGTCTTCAAGAATGCAAAAATATAAGTTTTATATATTAATTTGAAAGTCATAATGACCCTCTTATGAATTGACCCTCAAACTTACTTTGCACTTGAAACCTTCTCTCGGGATTCGAGCTCATGAAAGTTGAATAACGAATCTGATCAGCCAGACAAAATGTTGAAATCGGAGGAATAAGGCTGTTGCAAATATTTTACATAGCTGTTGTCGATCAACCCTCCCCTCCACCCATTATAAAAAAATGGTTCGAAATATTATGGGCAAAAATATTTCTTCAAAAAACTTCATTAAATCAATGAAAATTTAAGTGCAGTAAGCTGAAATCAATTAAAAAGGCATTTCTATGCGTTTAGAAAAATTTGAGCATGTTCGGGTTTATGAAAAAATAATATGAATTTTAGTAAATTTTCGATGAATAAATCTTTGTTCGCTAAAATTTTTTTTGTCGAATCTACTCATTGTAAAAGATTGTTATAGATATAATTACGTCGTCACATAAATTATTCAGGTTACATGTCACCATTTTTGAAAGATAAAAAAAAATTACTCTGTTATTGAAAACTCAAGTACATTCAGTTCTTTTCTTATTCTTCTTATTCTTATTTATTTTTCTAAAAAAAATCAATACCGAAAAATTAAAAAAATATGGAAATTTAAAAAAATATCTTTCATTTTGTAGTATATTTTCAAGTCTTTTTTTTATCAATTTCCTATTTTGCAAATTTGGCCCGCATGCTCATTTGAGCATCAAATTTGGCCCGGCCTACAAAAACTTTGAGCACCCCTGCTATAAATGGTTAGGCGCTTATACTTACATCAAACCCTACGTAATGTACCACCCCCGGCCGAGTTAAAATGCGTGACCGGAAAAGAAGGTGTGCATGCCTGGCACGAACACTCAAAGCGTGTTCTAGCGTGCTGCTCGTACTGACTCAGAGCAAGGGTGAGATGTAGGTGTAAGGGCAGTGCGTGTTCGTCGGGAACCTGGTGCATAAGATCGGTCAAGGCCCGTTCTTACACTGAAAATTGCGAATTGCGAATTGCGAACAATGTGTTGTAAATTTTAATATACTCTTTTGTACAATCCGATTGTCTTAGCTAATACTGTTGCTTCGTCAATTGAATTAAAATTAAAAAAAAAGTAAGCGGAAATGGTCCGAGGAAAACACGTTTTAATGTTTGAACTTGAATAAACGAAAACGAGAGCCCGCAATGTAAACAATAGCAAACACGTTTGTTTGGTTGACCATTTTGTGCATTTCCTCAAAGTTTTGTTGAATTTGGTTGTCGAAGTCCCGAGTTATAATTAAATATGTTTATGCTAGTCTAGCTCGTACCTGTGTCAAACGCGTTCTGGCCTGAAATCTCTTTGGCTAATTGTCGCACTTACATCAATTTTCAGGCTCTGACAAGATAGCACGACAAGATTGAAACTTCCTTCATATGAAAAGTGACAAAAAATGCACGGAGTTATTTTAGTTTGTATTGAATATCTCAGGATTGAAATCGAATTTTGAAGGTCAAAAGGTGAGGCATAGTGAGCTGCACAAAATGGCGTTCTTAACTCAATTTGGCGCAAAATGCACGTACGACAAGTAAGCAGGACGGCGACGACTTGCGGGTAGGCCGGCAGACAAGTCTTTTGATTGATTTTCGATTTTGCCAGTTTTTTTTTCTTTTTGCTAGAAAAATAACTAGTTCTAGCGTAACCGAATAACAACAAAACAATAAATTAACAAGACAACACCTTTTCGATGTATCAAATATGGTCCCCTTGGAACAAGCTGTCTGTAAGGTCCCGGCGTAACGGACGCAGCTTGTTGGCTGCCAGTCATCCTCCCGACCACTCCTGACCTACAGTCCGTCGCCGATTCCTCTGCGGATCCTTCGGAACCTGATTCCGGTATCTCTCGAACCACTCGCGCCGCAACACCACTCCGCGCAACGTGCACTCCCACTCCCGTTCATCCATGACTGTCAGTCTCTTGTTCCTACTCTCTCGCGCACTGTCACTCTTCTCTCCCTGGGTCCCAGTTCTCTCCCACGACTACCACTGACACACCTCATGTGCCAAGGGGTATCACACTCCAAGGGATCAGACCCTACACTGTCCAGTAGGACTTTTTCTGTCAAAAAGGGTTTACTTCGGGGTTTATTAAGTTTGTTTTTTTTTAAATGATTTAATAATTCATTTTCGATCCTTTGCGGTCGTGCAAAGGGTCATTGCACTCAGAAAAATAAGCGTTATCGTTGTGAACAATGATATCACGAATTGAAGCTTAATTTTAGGACCCAAATTGACCCGATTTCTAGGCAACCTGTCCTTGAAATCCATGACGAAATCCAGGCTGCAACTCAACTTTGGTTCAATATAAGCAGAGATAAATAGTTTATGGAAATTGTTCAGAAAACTGATCTCTACAATGTGATTGATTCAAAAATGTTTTACACTCAACCCCCCGATGCACAGTGGGCGAAATGGAACCCAAAATCGGACTTAATTGAACGCGGCTGGTTTCCTGGAATGAAAGATAGTCTTTCTTATGTAAAATAATCTGGAGAATCGATTAGTGATGGTTCCATCCACCGCACGAAACGGCAAAGGGTCCATTTTGCCTCAAATTCCCAATTTTTTACATTTTTTTTTGAAAATCGGTCTGTATTATATATAATGGGTAATAAATAGCTTTTAAATAAAATACTCAAAGTTAAGCAGTGCTTAATGCTCGAATTTGTATCTGGGCTATCTGTTGTTGTATTTTCATGACAAATTGTACAATGATTTTTTTTTTTAATTCGGTCGTATTAAGGTTCTAGCTTGGATTTTAAGATAATTTCATAGAAATAGCTAGAAATCTGGTAAATTTGGTTCGGAAACAAGTTTGGAAACGTTTATTGGAGGTCAAATATATAATTTAGAGTCTCTTGAGGCGTATTCTAAAGAAATATGATGGATATGCACATGAACCCATCGATTTTCATCGGCTTTCCTATAAAATCGAACAAAAAAATCTTCAAAATCATGGTTGAGCAATTCTCTAAGAATTCGGTCATTAGTTTTTTTTGTACATTTTAATCCAGCTGTAGCATTTTCGGTGCTTTTTGTATGCCCAAAGAAGCCATTTTGCATTATTAGTTTGTCCATCCATACAAAAATGATACATGAAAATAAAAAAATATGTGTTTTTTAAGGAATTTTTTGATCGATTTGATGTCTTCGGCAAATGATACACAGTTAAACAAATGTTTGGTGATTTTTATTTTCACTTTTGTCATTGAAACTCAATTTGCAAAAAAAAAAACACTATTTTCATTTGCGTTATAATTTTAGAGGACATCAAATGCCAACTTTTCTGAAATTTCCAGAATTTGCAAAAAATCTTTTTTTGATTTTTTTCAAAAAATCGCGATATTGGTCGCTAGAATGGTTCAAATACATTTTTCGATGAAAAATCGAATTTGTAATCAAAAAGTACTTTAGTGAAGTTTTGATAAAGTGCAGCGTTTTCAAGTTATAGCTAATTTTAGTTAACTTTTTTTTTAAATAGTCGAAGTTATTAATTTTTTTTGAATGTGTGTTGAGAATATTCTCTATGCTTTACTTTTCTGAACTTTCTTGATACGAAATTTAATTGCTGACATATTGCCATGCAATGATTTTAAAACAGGAAAATGTTCTAATGTCGATATCTCAGCAAATAATGGACCGATTTTCAATGTTAAAATATGAAACATTCGTTAAATTTCCTGATCTTTTCGAAAAAAATATATTCAATTTTCTAAAATCAAGACTAACATTTCAAAAAAGACAAACATTCAATATTCGTTGAGAATTGCTCAGTTGTTCTTCGAAAAAAAGTAGCTGATTTTTCCATAATAAAAAAAAAATATTGTTAGGAATTTACCCATTGATTTCATCCATTCTTGCTCTGTTCGAGTCAACCGTTGATGTTTGACGATTGTTGTATCATAGGTGGTTCAAGGAGATGGAATGAGAAAAAGCCAAACATTATGATTTTCCATTGGTCCCCGTACGATCCCAAACCGGAACGAATGACACCAATCTAAAGCCTTAGCAACATTGTTTTTTTTTTTAACTTGAAAAGCATTTCCCAACATTAAATTGCCAATTTGGAGACAATACCTAATGCCTGAATCAGTCATGCAAGCAAGGGGTAGGACACAGAGTAACTGAGTCACTCAATTTTACAAAATTACTCAATGTGGTTCAAAGTTACTCAATCTCCCCCATAATTTTTTTTCTTCACCGAGTTGCGGAATTTGTGAATAAACATTCTGTCAATCAAGCGTGTTTACAATTATTTACATTAGAAATATTTTCACGCCACGATGGCAGAACGAAACCCGGAAACAACAGTTTCCGCCTGTTACGGATTGTGCCGTGCTGATCGTCGCCGCCGCTACCGGTGAATTCGAGACTATGGATGCATCTGCATCCTGACACCGACCGGTCCCACCGAAAAGCCCCTGCATCTGCCCCTGGAGGACGTCAACAAAATTGGTTGAACAAAAACGGAAACCGGTGTAGACAAGCCCGGTATCGTCTTCGTCTTCTCCTCGGTATACCTGACCGCTGATGTCAAGTCCGTCGGAATGCACCAGGAAGCTTTGCGGGAGGCCGTGTCCGTCAGGGAAACTGCGTCGTGGATTGTCGCCGATGACTCAGAGAACTCACCGCCCAGGTCATCGTGATTTACCACCCCGGTCAGATCTCCAACGGTTACACCCTAGTGCTGCCACATCAAGAATCAAGGAGAAGGTCTTTCGTCGTTCCGGGAAGTCCACAGAGGATCATCCATAGTTCATCAAGTCTGGTGATGACACTATTGAGACTAATTAAACGATTGATGCGTTTTTCATGGTGTGTTTGTATTTATTTATGTATTTTGCTGAACCCTTGGCAGAGCGACGACACTAATCTTAGCGGTACCCTTCTGCTCCTTGGCCTAGATGGCCTTCTTGTTACCCATGGAAGCGGCGACTTTCTTGGTAAGTTCCTTCTTGGGGACAGCACCTCCAGTGTCACCGGCGGCTTCTTTTTCAGCACCTTGCGTTTCTACTCGCCCGGCAGCGTGATTAGAGCGCTGATTCCGCGGACCTGCTTTTCGTTGGTCAGCATCACCTGGAACTTTCCGACCGACGACGTTGACAGCTGTCACCAGCTCTCTGGCTGAAACGTCATCCTGTCCGGGAAAGCCCATTCGCGGAGTTTGGGCCGCGCGAGTAATGTTCATCATCCGGACGATTTCGTTCTTGTCACCCTTTTGGAAACGGTCTTCTTGGGGGCATGCTTCTTGGCGGCGGCCGCAGTGTTCTTGTCCATGGCGGTGGCATTAGCAACCTATTTTTGAATAAAGCCGACGTCGGAACGTCGTTTTGCCAGCAGCGGCAGTCGTTCCTTTTTTGGCCGGTTCGATATTTGGAGCAGTGGCCGGAGCCTTCTTGCCTCTTTGCAGCTTTCTTGGCAGCCGGACACTTCTCAGCTGACTTCCTCTCGGTGGCGGCCGGTTTCTTCTCATCAGCTTTTCTTCTCACCCGTGCCGGAAGCAGCAGCTGGCTACTTCTCCTTCTATTCTGCCGGTTGCCCCGTGGACTTTTCAGATAAGGATTGGATGGATCTCTTCCAGTATTTCGAGTCCAAATTCTTGCGTCATGTTCAGGGTCGTTCCGCTGGAGGTGCAATACTACTGGTCCCGATGGCCCAACTAGCTGGAATGTATTTCATCTTTTTCTGCTAACATTCTTTCGTGTTCGTTTTATTTTTGTACTTGTTTGGCTGTATTCGCCCCGCTGCCATCTGAAAAAAAATCAGCTTTATTCAACACAGTTCTATGAAGGTGGCATTTCTCTTGAAACAACCTACCTCATGTCACGGAATCGTCGCTAAGAACCTAAGAACCAGGAGTTTATTCGTCGATTTTTTGAGTCGTTACAAAAAATTACACTTCCACTGTTTTTGTGTTTTGCAAGTTGTCAGTGTCAGAAATGTTGAAATGTCAATGTCAAAATTTGTTACGTCGTTTGTGAAAATCATGGTGAAGATTGAGAAATTCTGAAAAACGTGCGTGGCTCAATGTTACTCAATTCTATTCATTTTTTCTCAAAATCACTCACTGTCCTACCCCTTGCATGCAAGTAGATATGCACGCAATTCAATGCGTTTTGGTAATGACCGACTTAAGTCGGTAGTAAACCGTTAGCTGTCGTGGTTGTAGTTCCCCCTAACATCAATCTACCTTATTTTTTTGTTATTGTTTACCGAGGAAACGCAGCAGCATAAGTTGCCGATACGCACCACAGAAAGTGCATGCGGTTAAATTGCAGTCAGGTAAATATAAAATTAAATAATGAAGCGCACTGCACCGGGAACCCGCTTCTGCCAACTGAACCGAACAGCCCAACCAACCCACCCACCCACAATCGGCGGCGACAGGTGCATTTTTGCGAATTCGTTAAATTTCCTGCACAGAAATTGAAAGAAAATAATAAAAGGGAAAACGTGCACGTTAATTGTAGACCTTTGGGTGTACTGTGAAGTGGGGTGATTTTGGGATAATTGTTTGTTTTTTTTTTAAATTACTTTGTTTGTCTCACACAAAATGATTTCTGAAAATGCAAAAAAAAATTGCATGCACAAACAGCATTCAGTTTCCATACAACTTTTAGCAATGTTAAACAAAGCTGATACTTATTTGCTCTTAACGTTATATTTGAAATGCTAGTCTTGATTAAATGTTGAATTGTTAGTCTTGATTAAAAAAAAATGAAAATATTGTTTGCGAAAAGATTGGAAAATTTCAAGAATATTTCATATTTTAACAAAAAAACTAACTTAATCCACCTATGTGGTTGATGCCTTCCTCACTTTTACCAAAAATGGGTATATGAGTGGTTTCATCATTTTTTAGATCCAGAAAAAAAGAACACAATGTGAAACTTATGTGGTAATAACTCGAGACAGGGTTGCCAGATCTTCAATGTCTTGGACTCATTGAAAAGGCCTTTCAATTACCTAACCAACGATGGGTCGGATGATGGATCCGGACATAGTTTACATACATTTAAGTGAGATCCGGCTTCAAAAAAGTACATAAATATCACTTAAGTGGTCATAACTCGAGACAGGGTTGCCAGATCTTCAATGTCTTGGACTCATTGGAAAGGCCTTTCAATTACCTAACCAACGATGGGTCGGATGATGGATCCAGACATAGTTTACATACATTTAAGTGAGATCCGGCTTCAAAAAAGTACATAAATATCACTTAAGTGGTCATAACTCGAGACAGGGTTGCCAGATCTTCAATGTCTTGGACTCATTGGAAAGGCCTTTCAATTACCTAACCAACAATGGGTCGGATGATGGATCCAGACATAGTTTACATACATTTAAGTGAGATCCGGCTTCAAAAAAGTACATAAATATCACTTAAGTGGTCATAACTCGAGACAGGGTTGCCAGATCTTCAATGTCTTGGACTCATTGGAAAGGCCTTTTAATTACCTAACCAACAATGGGTCGGATGATGGATCCAGACATAGTTTACATACATTTAAGTGAGATCCGGCTTCAAAAATGTACATAAATATCACTTAAGTGGTCATAACTCGAGACAGGGTTGCCAGATCTTCAATGTCTTGGACTCATTGGAAAGGCCTTTCAATTACCTAACCAACGATGGGTCGGATGATGGATCCAGACATAGTTTACATACATTTAAGTGAGATCCGGCTTCAAAAAAGTACATAAATATCACTTAAGTGGTCATAACTCGAGACAGGGTTGCCAGATCTTCAATGTCTTGGACTCATTGGAAAGGCCTTTCAATTACCTAACCAACGATGGGTCGGATGATGGATCCAGACATAGTTTACATACATTTAAGTGAGATCCGGCTTCAAAAAAGTACATAAATATCACTTAAGTGGTCATAACTCGAGACAGGGTTGCCAGATCTTCAATGTCTTGGACTCATTGGAAAGGCCTTTCAATTACCTAACCAACGATGGGTCGGATGATGGATCCGGGTATAGTTTACATACATTTAAGTGAGATCCGGCTTCAAAAAAGTACATAAATATCACTTAAGTGGTCATAACTCGAGACAGGGTTGCCAGATCTTCAATGTCTTGAACTCATTGGAAAGGCCTTACAATTACCTAACCAACGATGGGTCGGATGATGGATCCGGACATAGTTTACATACATTTAAGTGAGATCCGGCTTCAAAAAAGTATATAAATATCACTTAAGTGGTCATAACTCGAGACAGGGTTGCCAGATCTTCAATGTCTTGGACTCATTGGAAAGGCCTTTTAATTACCTAACCAACGATGGGTCGGATGATGGATCCGGACATAGTTTACATACATTTAAGTGAGATCCGGCTTCAAAAAAGTACATAAATATCACTTAAGTGGTCATAACTCGAGACAGGGTTGCCAGATCTTCAATGTCTTGGACTCATTGGAAAGGCCTTACAATTACCTAACCAACGATGGGTCGGATGATGGATCCGGACATAGTTTACATACATTTAAGTGAGATCCGGCTTCAAAAAAGTACATAAATATCACTTAAGTGGTCATAACTCGAGACAGGGTTGCCAGATCTTCAATGTCTTGGACTCATTGAAAAGGCCTTTCAATTACCTAACCAACGATGGGTCGGATGATGGATCCGGACATAGTTTACATACATTTAAGTGAGATCCGGCTTCAAAAAAGTACATAAATATCACTTAAGTGGTCATAACTCGAGACAGGGTTGCCAGATCTTCAATGTCTTGGACTCATTGGAAAGGCCTTTCAATTACCTAACCAACGATGGGTCGGATGATGGATCCAGACATAGTTTACATACATTTAAGTGAGATCCGGCTTCAAAAAAGTACATAAATATCACTTAAGTGGTCATAACTCGAGACAGGGTTGCCAGATCTTCAATGTCTTGGACTCATTGGAAAGGCCTTTCAATTACCTAACCAACGATGGGTCGGATGATGGATCCAGACATAGTTTACATACATTTAAGTGAGATCCGGCTTCAAAAAAGTACATAAATATCACTTAAGTGGTCATAACTCGAGACAGGGTTGCCAGATCTTCAATGTCTTGGACTCATTGGAAAGGCCTTTTAATTACCTAACCAACAATGGGTCGGATGATGGATCCAGACATAGTTTACATACATTTAAGTGAGATCCGGCTTCAAAAAAGTACATAAATATCACTTAAGTGGTCATAACTCGAGACAGGGTTGCCAGATCTTCAATGTCTTGGACTCATTGGAAAGGCCTTACAATTACCTAACCAACGATGGGTCGGATGATGGATCCGGACATAGTTTACATACATTTAAGTGAGATCCGGCTTCAAAAAAGTACATAAATATCACTTAAGTGGTCATAACTCGAGACAGGGTTGCCAGATCTTCAATGTCTTGAACTCATTGGAAAAGCCTTTCAATTACCTAACCAACGATGGGTCGGATGATGGATCCGGACATAGTTTACATAGTGAGATCCGGCTTCAAAAAAGTACATAAATATCACTTAAGTGGTCATAACTCGAGACAGGGTTGCCAGATCTTCAATGTCTTGGACTCATTGGAAAGGCCTTTCAATTACCTAACCAACGATGGGTCGGATAATGGATCCGGACATAGTTTACATACATTTAAGTGAGATCCGGCTTCAAAAAAGTACATAAATATCTCTTAAGTGGTCATAACTCGAGACAGGGTTGCCAGATCTTCAATGTCTTGGACTTATTGGAAAGGCCTTACAATTACCTAACCAACGATGGGTCGGATGATGGATCCGGACATAGTTTACATACATTTAAGTGAGATCCGGCTTCAAAAAAGTACATAAATATCACTTAAGTGGTCATAACTCGAGACAGGGTTGCCAGATCTTCAATGTCTTGGACTCATTAGAAAGGCCTTTCAATTACCTAACCAACGATGGGTCGGATGATGGATCCGGACATAGTTTACATACATTTAAGTGAGATCCGGCTTCAAAAAAGTACATAAATATCACTTAAGTGGTCATAACTCGAGACAGGGTTGCCAGATCTTCAATGTCTTGGACTCATTGGAAAGGCCTTTCAACTACCTAACCAACGATGGGTCGGATGATGGATCCGGACATCGTTTACATGCATATAATTGAGATCCGGGTATTTGTGGAAACACATTTTTATACATAACTTTTGAACTACTTATCGAAACTTCAAACAATTCAATAGCGATGTATGGGACCCTAAACCAAGTCGAATGCAACTGGTTCGATCAAAATCGGTTCAGCCAGTGCTGAGAAAACTCAGTGAGAATTTTGGTCACATACATACATACACACACACATACACACACACATACACACACACATACACACACATACACACACACAGACATTTGTTCAGTTTTCGATTCTGAGTCGATATGTATACATGAAGGTAGGTCTAGGAGCTTTTAATAGAAAGTTCATTTTTAGAGCAGGATTATAGCCTTACCTCAGTGAGGAAGGCAAAAAAATCGGACCTTTTGTTGCTGAGATATCGACATAAGAAAATGGTGGGTTGTTTGGGTGAAAACATCAATTTTCCTGTTTCTAAATCGTTACATGACAATATCTCAGCAACTATAGGTCGTATCTGGGTGATGAATAGAGAGAATGCGTAACGTGATTTTCGAATGATCCCACTTTATTTACATCTACAAAGTAGGAGGCTGTTCAAGCACAAGCATGACTTTTTTCTTACTGGTAAATGAGTTTTTTTTTATTATCAGTGGTATGTGTAATATTTTGTTTAGTTTTCGATTTTTCGCTGTTAAATTGTGTGTGTTTTCAAGTTTTGATCGGTTTTGATGAGGTTGTTAGAAAACGGCGGGTTGTTTGGGTGAGACTTGGAAAACATCAATTTTCCTGTTTTTAAACCTTTGCATGGCAATATCTAAGCAACCAAGGGTCGTACGATCAAAATTCAAAAAAGCAAAATTTAGAAAATTTTCTCAGCTTTTCAAAAATATTTTTTTCAAAAGTGGGCAAACATGTTAAAAATTTCACTAAAGTACTGTTTGATTGCATATTTGATTTTACATCGAAAAATGAAGTAGAAATTTTTTTGCGACCGATATTTCGATATTTCTAAAAAATCAGTATTGGTTAAAAAATCATAACTCGGTCAAAGATTTGTTGCACAACCTGGAAATTTCTGAAAAGTTGGCATTGATGCCCCCTAAAACATATAAAAAAATAATAGTTTTTTTTGGCAAATCAAGTTTTAGTCACAAATAAAAAATCACTAAAACTTGTTTTACCGTGTATAATTTTTTTCAGTGTAGTCCTTATCGACATCTAGAACTTTGCCGAAGACGATCAAAAAATTCCTTCAAAAGATACAGATTTTTTTTTTTAAATCATTCATGTATGGACAGCTGCTAGGACAGCTGCCAAATTTGTATTGAAAATTATATGGACAAACTAATGATGCAAAATGGCTTCTTTGGGCATACCGAAGGCACCAAAAATGTTTCATCCTAATCTAATCTAATCTAATCTAACACAAACGCAGCCAGTCCGATGAAAGCATGCTGGAAAGTCTTGTGATTAGATTACGCCCCAGGTACTTTTCTTGTCAATATTAATAATTGCAATACATCCGAGATCACCCGAAAATGTAATACAAAACTGAAAGCGGCCAGCCCTACTGCGTTGTGTTTACCGCAGAGAGGATTCTGTGAACGGATCACATTCCACAGAATCTACAGGGGAGGAAGGATGCGTGGACATACCGTACCAAACGCTCCGGATCAGTTAGGTGTGGTGTGTTAGTGTAAATTTGGCAGATAATTATATTTTTAGGGGGAAGTGGAATTTGGCCAAATGGGATTAAGGAATGAGAAAGTGAGGAACGGGTAGGAGGGCTATTGAATTTATAGTATAATAATATAAGGGAATATAATCATTTAGCAAAAAATGATGGAAAGCTCTCACCAAGAATCAGCAAATCTTAAAATCTTCGAAAGACACAGCCAGATTGTGTCCCAACCCTGCAGCTCCTAAGTTCTTAGTGCATCTCCAGCGCGGGTAGCAAACATCGAAGCAAATCAAATTTGCACTCGACGTCAACCCCACCGCGGTACATGTCGCGGTAGCAAATTTGCTCTTAGTTTTTCGGGATTTCACTTTGCTACCCGCTATTCTGCTGGTTTGCTACTGCGGCAAATGGAATAATACACGGAAAACTGAATCATGCACGGAAAAAATTTTTAAATTGTTTATTTTTGTGTATAAAAAAAAAACAAAAAAATGACAAAATAAAAAACAATAAAAAAAATTAAATGAAAACAAAAATAAAAATTTAACGAAAGCTAAAAAGAATTAAAAAAATAAAAATAAAATCAAAAAAATAAAAAAATTCAAAAAAAAAAATCAAAAAAATAAAAAAAAATATATAATTTAAAAAAATTAAAAAAGTTTAAAAAAATTTAAAAAAAAATTAAAAAAAATTAAAAAAAATTTTTAAAAAATTTAAATTTTTTTTTAAAAAATTAAAAAAAATTAAAAAAAATTAAAAAAAATTGAAAAAATTTAAAAAAAATTATGAAAATTAAAAAATAAATTTAAAAAACCGAAAAATAAAAAAAAATAGAAAAATAAAAATAAAAAAAAATAAAAAATTTAAAAAAATTGAAAAAAATGAAAAAATTACAATATAAAAAAAATTAAATTAAAAAAACATAAATAGTCAAGCAAAAAAAAAAAAAAATTTGAAATATTAAAAAAATATTAAAAAATTAAAAAAAAATATTAAAAATTTAAAATTAAAAAAATTAAAAAAAAAATCAAAATTAAAAAAAGGAAAAAAAAATAAAAATAAAACAGAAAAAACCGAAAAAAAATTAAACATTTAAAACTAAAAAAAATAACTTAAAAAATTTCAAAAAATTCTAAGAAAATAAAAATATTAGAAAATTGGAAAAATTAAAAAAACTTACGTTTTTATTAAAATATCTGAGATCCGGCCTTATTTGTATTTTTGAATTTTTGTTTTTAGTATTTTAGTATTTTAGAATTTTTGAATTTTCGAATTTTCAAATTTTTAAATTTTTGAATATTTGAAAAAAAGCTATTTAAACTGATTTTTGAATTTTTGTATTTTAGAATTTTTGATTTTTTGAAAAAAAAAAATCTGTATTGTTGAATTTTTTTTGTAGTTGTGTATTTTTGAATTTTGGAATATCGGATTTTTTAAATTTCGGAATTTTTAAACTTTTGAATTTTTTGAATTTTTGTATTTTTGTTTTTTAGTATCTTTGAATTTTTAAATTTATGAATATTTTAATTTGTAAATTTCTGAATTTTTAAATTTTTGAATTCTTGATTTTTTTGGAGTTTTTTTAAAAGGTCCAATAAACCAAATTTTCAGTTTTTGCTTTTTGGGTGTTTTTAAAACCGCCTTGGGTCAGGGGTATTAAAAAACACCCAAAAAGCAAAATCTGAAAAATTGGTTCATTGAACCTTTTAAAAAAAACTCCAGTTTTGAATTTTTGAATTTTTTGAATTTTAAAAATTTTGAACTTAAAAATTTTGAATTTTCAAATTTTTGAATTTTCGAATTTTTGAATCTTAATTTTTTTGAATATTAAAAAAAAGCTATTTAAACGCATTTTTTAATTTTTGTAGTTTTGAATTTTAAAATTTTGAAATTTTAACTTTTTAAATTTTTGAATTTTTAAATTTCTTGATTTTGAATTTTTTGAATTTTTTGAATTTTGAATCATACACAAGTGCAGACATACAAATATCTCCGAAACATGCATTCAAAACTTTGCCCCCGGCTTGCCGGTACTTGTCGGGTATCAGAAAATGAGTACCCGACAGGTACCGACACATATTTTTCTTCTACAAATGTCACAAGTTCGTCTAGAACTAGCCAATAAGAATTTGACGGAAATCTGAGGAGAAGACGAAAAAAAGGAGGAACTATTGATCTTAAGCTGCCATATTTTATAGCTATGTCAGTTAGCTGTAAATAAAACAGCCTTTTTATGTTGTGTGGTAATCTATATATATATAGCTACTACTGGGTGACAGAGAGTTTGGGCACTTAAAACATCAATTAAATCATAATCTTGACACCACGATCTCATTGCGTGATCAGCAGTTCGCCGATAGATTATTTCGTTTTTTCACTGGACATTAAATAAATTTTATGATAAAAACTGTTTTCAAGTATCCCATTTTGATACTTTTTCTGTTACAATGAAATAAACAAGTTTTTGTGCCCAAACTCATTCCCTTGAACAGTTTCCAAGGCACTTTTCCCCTTCTTCTGAAAAATTTTCCAAACGGGGCGCACCACGCCGTTAGACCAAATCGCGCAGCGCAGTTTTTCCGCGACTGTCTAGCTGACTGGCAAGCGCAGCCAAATTCCGCACGCAATCGTTCAGGAATCCACGATGATCGCCGTCGCCGTCCTCGTGCCGTTTCTGTGGGCAGTGCTCGTGGCCGGACTGCTGTTTTTACTGTGTCGATTTTGGCGCGAAAAGGTCAAGTTTGCCGAGTCGTTGCCACGTGCCGAGCCGTGCTATCCGATTGTGGGGAATCTGCCGGTGGCGTTCGGGAAGAGTTCGGACGAGATTTTCCTGGTGCTGCACGAGTGGTTCCGCCAGCAGGACCGGATGTTCACGCTGAGGTGCGGCACGCTGGTGGCCGTCGGTGTGACCCATCCGGAGCTGATCCAGCGGGTGCTGACGCACCCGGACTGTCAGGAAAAGCCGGACGTGTACAAGGTGGTGCGGCTGCCGAGTGGACTGCTGGCGGCCAGGTGTGAGTGAAGAAAAAATGTTATTTTAGAATCTCTACAAATTTAATCTAATCTACTAAAACACAAATGCAGCCAGTTTGATGAAAGCATGGTGGGAAGCCGAAACTATGTGTGTGAGAAGAAATGTTTTTTTTTATTGTAATCCGTTCAATCGATATTGGCTTACTTTTGTGTCAGTGTATATCTGCGTGTAGTGCGTGTTAATTATAATAAATATTTTGGTTATCCTAATATTTTTGTGTATTCAAAGATGCCCTTCCTATATCATCTTTGGTCGTAAGGCACGGCGTCGTGTGAATGGTGGCATTAACTAGTGAATGAATGTTTGTTTTAATGGTCAAAGTGATAATCTTTTCGTCTCCATAGTGTCGCAGCTCGAGAGGCATCGAAAAACCAAATAATGAATCCTACCAACATAAAGAAAAGAAGCATAACATTTACGAGGGGCTGTGGATGAGTCATTAAATTCATGTACCATTAACTTGGGTGAATCGGGAAAACCTGAGTTGGGCGGAGAAGAATACACCTAGTTGTCAGTGTCAGCCACTTGCGAACTGTCAGTGAGAGCCGCCTTCATTTTTTGTTACTGTTCTTATTTGGTTGGAGCAGTATTGTATTTGATGGACAATAAATTTGAAAAAGTATTTTAATTTGTAAATGTATTTTTGGACTGAGACCGTTCATTAAATGCAAAAGAGGCCAAAAAATGTAATAAACGTTTATTTATTTTTTGCTAATTTTTATTAAAATTCTGTTTAAAATGTGTTTTCATGAGATATACTTCCTTATGACCATAAATCAAACAATGTTATGTTATACATACATGTGCTTAAACTAAGACATATTAAGTTGGTAGTAGTAGTAGTCAATGAGTTAAAATATATAAATCGTTCAGTAGAACCCGAGCTTTGAGGGAAGTGACGCAAATTCTCTGGGCGAAAATGAGCACAAAGAGGGGAAAACGGCGAGCTGGAGGTTAACACGGATAGATAGGAAGCGGAACCGTTTTCGTAAGCCACCGTTTTTTCAAAAAATCACTCTGCAAAACCGGCATCTTGGAAGAATGATTACGTCACAGCGAATTCACTTAACTTCCTCCACAGCTCGGGTTTTGAATTTTATTGCAATCAGAATGGAAAAGATGGAAAACAAAGTTCGGCAGTACCGGCGTTCACACCGACGTAGTTCCTCCGCTGTCGGGCACGGTTCCGGATTAAAAACAGAAGAATCGCTCTTAAGAAGCAGGAAGCAGCAAAGAAAATACTAACCCCCCCCCACGCCTGTGGAGTCACGAAGGAACAAGGCAAGGCGGTACTCTACAGTTCGGCTGAGCTGAGGAGGTTCTTCAACGAGTTCAGCATCCAGTTGAAACTCAGCAAGACCCACTCAGATCAATTAAAAGGGATCGGTTTCATGTTGCTGTCATTTGTTTGAAAAAATATTATCATTATTTTTAATGTAACTTTCATGATTCCCGGTCCAAACCTGGTCTCAGCACGGAAGAGGACCTTAAAAAATATGTTATGAATGAAAAAAAAAAAATTTAGAGAAAGTTGCATCACCTGAGTCATGCACGATCTTGAGCACTGTTTTGAAATGTGCTGCAAGAAAATTTGAATTGTCAAGAAAGGCAGATGACGACTGACTGGAAATTTATATGCGAAGAGAAATTATCTTGCACAAAAAACAAAAACAACAACAAGAAAATGAATAAGAATAAGAAGTCCTCTTCGCTTCTCCCTCCCAGGGGAAAACAGTCTGTTTGGGGACAACAGTTTTAATGAATATTTTGTCTCGCCCGCAGATCAAACCTGGAAGGTCCACCGGAAGACGCTCAACTCGACGTTCAACACGCGCATTTTGGACAGCTTTATGCCTATATTCAACAGTTGTGCTGGACGGTTGATCGACCGATTGGGTCAGCACGTGGACAGAAAGGACGCCACCGTGGCCTGCAACATGCTGGAGTACATTTCCGAGTGCACTCTGGAAATGATTAGCAGAACTTCGCTAGGCGGGAAGGCATTGGAGCGCGAGGGGAAGCAGGATTTCATCGAAAACTTGGAAGTGTGAGTTTGAATAATAATCGTAATATTTTTCGCCACTTTTTGTTAGTTTCTGTAATACAAAGCTTGTATCAAATGCCTGCAAAAGCGTGAAATCTTTAAAATGTGTTGTTAAACAAAACAAGCCAAAATCAACCGTCTCAAATTCACTAAACATCTACTTTTTCTACCGATCAAAAATAAGAAGTTGAAATGGCCAAACAGGTTTAAAAAAGTCAATATAGCGCTACTTTTTTTTACGCAACTAAACAATCCGCTCGCCGGGTTTGACGTTGGCAACGATAACAAAAAAATATAAAAAAACAAATCTGCGGGTGCCAAAAATAGATTTTCTGATAAAAATCCATACCATGAACCTTGTCAATTATTTATGTTCACTTTTGTCGTCAATCGTATCCAAGAAGGTACAGTCATCCCACATATTCGGAACGGTTTACAGATCGGCCGATGTTCAAAACATCATAGAAATTCGATAGTTGAATAAATGATTTGCTTTTATCTTTGAGCAATTCTCTAGGATTTCGGTCATTCGATTTTTTTTATATTTTTCAATCCGACTGAAACTTTTTTGGTGCCTTCGGTATGCCCAAAGAAGCCATTTTGCATCATTAGTTTGTCCATATAATTTTCCATACAAATTTGGCAGCTGGCCATACAAAAATGATGAATGAAAATTCAAAAATCTGTATCTTTTGATGGAATTTTTTGATCGATTTGGTGTCTTAGGCAAAGTTGTAGGTATGGATACAGACTACACTGGAAAAAAATGATACACGATAAAAACAATTTGGTGATTTTTTTATTTAAATTTTTATCACTAAAACTTGATTTGCAAAAAAACACTATTTTTATTTTTTTTTATTTTTTGATATGTTTTAGAGGACATAAAATGCCAACTTTTCAGAAATTTCCAGGTTGTGCAAAAAATCATTGACCGAGTTATGAATTTTTTAATCAATACTTATTTTTTCAAAAAATCGAAATATTGGTCGCAAAATTTTTTCAACTTCATTTTTAGATGTAAAATCTTATTTTCAATCAAAAAGTACTTTAGTAAAATTTTGATAAAGTGCACCAATATTTCGATTTTTTGAAAAAATCAGTATTGATTAAAAAATTCATAGCTCGGTCAATGATTTTTTGCACAACCTGGAAATTTCTGAAAAGTTGGCATTTGATGTCCTCTAAAACATATCAAAAAATAAAAAAATAAAAATAGTGTTTTTTGCCAATCAAATTTTAGTGATAAAAAGTTAAATAAAAAAAACACCAAATTGTTTTTACCGTGGATAATTTTTTTTCCAGTGTAGTCCATATCCATACCTACAACTTTGCCGAAGACACCAAATCGATCAAAAAAATCCTTCAAAAGATACAGATTTTTGAATTTTCATACATAATTTTTGTATGGACAGCTGCGAAATTTGTATGGAAAATTATATGGACAAACTAATGATGCAAAATGGCTTCTTTGGGCATACCGAAGGCACCAAAAAAGTTTCAGTCGGATTAAAAAATACAAAAATTAAAATTGAAGAAAAAAGACCGATTTCGTAGAGAGTTGCTCCTTTATGTGTTGTTTTTTTTACGTTTTATATATATTTTTTAAAGAAAAACATTGACCCATGAAAACCACAAATTCGGAAGACTTTATTCTTACGGATGTAAACAAACTTTAGATTGCTCCAGGAGTACATATTTTCTACAAAACAATTACTTCACACACTGGAACTAATTAAACTCAAATATAGTTATGTTTTATGACCTGTCCTTTGTTAGGTATTCGAAAGACCTTTCGGACGAGTCCAAAACATTGAAGATCTGGCAACACTGTTTCAAGTTATGACAACTTAAGTGATATTTGTGTACTTTTTTATACCGGATCTAAAAAAAAAGATAAAATTTGTGTTGTTGGTAAAGAGTGAGGAAGGCATCAACCACATAGGTGGATTAAGTTAGTTTTCTATTTATAATTTAATTGAAATACTTCGTTTTATAACCTTACCTTAATTTTAACTCCCACAGAGCTCTCACAACGCTCGGCAAGCGCATCTTCAACATTCTGCTCCACAACGAGCTCATCTACCGCTTCACCGCGCTCTACCGCAACGAAATGAAAGCCATCGACACTTGTCACCGGTTCACCGATAAGGTAAACTTTGCTCCCGCCAACGCATTTGCATAATGTAATGAGTGTTGCTTTTTGTCTCTGTTGTCCAAAACGGTTACCAGATTATCGCCGAAAAACGCCAGGAACTGGGCTGCCACCTGCAGCAGCCGCTGGAGACCGACGAAAACGGCAACCCCAAAGAATCCACGCTGGAGACCATCATTTGCGAGGACGAACACTACAAGCGACCGCAGATCTTTATCGACCAGCTGATGAAGGTGCCCCTGGTGAACGGCGGGGGTGGGCACAACTTTACCGACCAGGAAATCTCCGACCACATCTACACCATGATTGTGGCGGTTTGTGGTGGAATGTTTTATTGAGTCTGACGTAGTTCTTAAAGTCCTCTTTTTTTCGCAGGGAAATGAAACGTCCGCGACTCAACTGTCCCACACTTGCCTCCTGCTGGCGATGCATCCGGAAGTTCAAGCCAAAGCGTACCACGAGGTTCAGGAGGTGCTAACTGCTGACCACACCCCAATCGACCTGCACGACCTGAAGCAGCTCGTTTACGTGGAGGCAGTTCTGAAGGAGACCATGCGACTGATGCCGGTGGCTCCGATCATCGCGCGGGAAAACCTGCAGGACATCCAGCTGGACGGCCACACCATACCCAAGGGAACTCCGCTCCTCATGAACTTTTACACGCTTCATCGCCGCGAGGACATCTGGGGAGCGCACTCGGACCGCTTCAACCCGGAACACTTTCTCCAAGAAGACGCCAAATCCAGACATCCGTACGCTCACCTGCCCTTTAGCGGTGGTCCACGTGGCTGCATCGGATATCGGTACGCGATGATGAGTCTTAAGATGCTGCTGGCGATGATTTTGAAGCACTTTGAACTCGCCACCGACATCCGGTACGAGGACATCAAGTATCACTACCAAATTTCGCTGAACCTTGCCTTTCCGCACGCGATTCGACTGAAAAGGCGAACTTAATCTCTAGAAAGCACTTAAATTTAAATACCAAATAAAAAACGCCCAGTATTGCAATGCCCTCTCCATTTATTCGATTACTTATCGCTACTAATTCTCCAAGTACACTTCACTTCGAACAAGGATAAGATTATCGCCTTTTGCTGTCCTTGCTGCGACCCTCCACCAGATGGCGCGTGCTCACGCACCGGGCCAGGAAGTAAGCGCGCTCGCAGTTGGTGCCGGCTGGAAGGGAGGAAGTAATTACTTGAAAGGTGCTTGAAGGAAAGTGTTTCTTCTTCACTATATACAAAAAAAGCATATGATGCTATTGAAAGTTTAACACTTGAAAGGTTTGATTTGCTGAATTGAGAGAAAAAAATGAGGCTTGGAAGCTTGATCCATAATCAATAGGCTAAAGTATAATTTTAATAAAGGTCGAATGATGATTAATGTGATTTGAATTTGACAGAATTCATTTCAATATATTTTTTTTATTCGACCGTTCCGAATATTTCTTAACATTCCAACGCCCAAGGCTCCAAAAAAGTTGGAACGATAACTTCAACTCAATGGTTCTCGGGCATAACTCAACCAATCAAGATGATTCTTCTTTCCAGTGATTTGTTAGAATGTCTAGATGAGCTTTGCAGAACTCAATTTGATCAAATCTGATCAAATATCGTTCCGGGTTAAAAAAAATCGCCAAAAATTCCGCGGAGGCAGTCGTTTAAAAAAAGGTGGAACAATATTTTCGTTCGCCGAAATTTCAGATTTTTCCGAATCAAGTTCTGCAAAATTTAATGATCATCTAGACATTCTGGAAACAAAAATTGTCCCGATTGGTTGAGTAATGCCCGAGAACCAGCGAGTTGATGTTACCGTTCCACCTTTTTTGGGAGGCTTGGGCGTTCCAATGTTTAACCTTCCTACGGTATTGGGGTCCTTTTCGGCCTTTTTGAAAATTTAATTTGCCATAACTTTTGATATATACATGCTAAAGCCTTGAAATTTTCTGACATTAAATTTATAGTATAAATACACATTTCACAAAACAAACAAACCTTGGACGACCCCTAGGGGAGCGTCCATAAAAAAAGTTACTTTAAAGGTATTGGGGTCCTTTTCGACCCCAAACTTTAAAAAATCATCAAAAATCCAGTTTTTGACCGATTCCGGTTCTTTTGGTCACAAACGAAAGCTTAGAACGTCCCCTTTCCGAAACCGACCTGGAAAACTGGATTTAGTCACTGTGGCCACCGGGAATCGGCTACAACCGAAAAAGGACCTTTTGAGACACCAACTTTGACGACCTGTATCTCCGGCAAATTTCAACCAATCAGGATGTTCCGGGTTGCATTCGACAGGTATTTACCTGTACTTTGACCACAAATATTAATATCAGGGCCAGGTGACCTACCGGTTCCGGAAATCCGGAACATCCGAAAAGTTCATGTTTTACTGTTTTTCACATATATGTGATACCAATACTCTCATGATAGTTGAAATTGATCCATAAAACTTACTTAAAACACAATACACGATTGCCAGAACCACTCTGGAGTGTTAGTGGCCACTTCCGGGTAACCTGGAACCGGTTCCCGGGTACCCGATGAACGGCCAACTTGACTTTTTTGGTGAAAACCCATCATGTTGCACATCAAACTCCATGAAATTGAAAGGTATGTCCATATTTGGTAATGCCGTTGTTCGCTGAGCCATCCTGGCCAATTTGGAACCGGTTACCGGTGGCCCCTCGGGGACACTTCCGGAATATGAGAGAAACCCTATCATCCGACATATCAAACTTCATGGAATTGAAAGAAATGTCAATTTACGGTCATGCCGTTGTTCGTTGACCCATTCTGGCCAATCTGGAGCCGGTTACCGGTGGCCCCTTGGGGACACTTCCGGAATATGAGAGAAACCCTATCATCCGACATATCAAACTTCATGAAATTGAAAGATATATCAATCACGGTCATGCTGTTGTTCGCTGACCCATTCTGGCCAATCTGGAACCGGTTACCAGTGGCCCCTTGGGGACACTTCCGGAATATGAGAGAAACCCTATCATCCGACATATCAAACTTCATAAAATTGAAAGATATGTCAATTTACGGTCATGCCGTTGTTCGCTGACCCATTCTGGCCAATCTGGAGCCGGTTACCGGTGGCCCCTTGGGGACACTTCTGGAATATGAGAGAAACCCTATCATCCGACATATCAAACTTCATGAAATTGAAAGATATATCAATCTACGGTCATGCTGTTGTTCGCTGACCCATTCTGGCCAATCTGGAACCGGTTACCGGTGGCCCCTTGGGGACACTTCCGGAATATGAGAGAAACCCTATCATCCGACATATCAAACTCCATGAAATTGAAAGGTATGTCCATATTTGGTAATGCCGTTGTTCGCTGAGCCATCCTGGCCAATCTGGAACCGGTTACCGGTGGCCCCTTAGGGACACTCTCGGAATATGAGAGAAACCCTATCATCCGACATATCAAACTTCATGAAATTGAAAGATATGTCAATCTACGGTCATGCTGTTGTTCGCTGACCCATTCTGGCCAAACTGGAACCGGTTACCAGTGGACCCTTAGGGACACTCTCGGAATATGAGAGAAACCCTATCATCCGACATATCAAACTTTATGAAATTGAAAGACATGTCAATCTACGGCCATGCCGTTATTCGCTGATCCATTTTGGAAATGGTTCCCGGTGGCCCCTTGGGGACAATCCCGGAATATGAGAGAAACCCTATCATCCGACATATCAAACTTTATGAAATTGAAACTTGATCAAGTTACGGTCATGCCATTCTCTGCTTATGCATTCTGGCAATTCTGGAACAGGTTTCCGATGGCCCCTTGGGGACACTCCCGGAATATGAGAGAAACCCTATTATCCGACGAATCAAACTTCATGAAATTCATGGATATGTCAACCAAAGGACCTCGGGGCCTCGTGGCGCGGTGGTTAGCGGCTTCGGCTGCCGATCCCTAAGTTGCTATCAGGCGCGGGTTCGATTCCCGCCTTATCCTCCTGGCCTTCTATCGGATGGGGAAGTAAAACGTCGGTCCATTTGCGTAAAAGAGGTTTTGGGTGACTCACCACACATAACCTTCGGACGCCTAGAAATGAGCAGAAACTTGCAACAGAGCCCACAAAAGACCCGGGTCGTTAAAGTGGATTGCTTTGCTTTTTCAACCAAAGGTCAGCGAACAATTGCATGACCGTAGATTGACGTAGTTTTCAATTTCATGAAGTTTGATATGTCTGATGGTAGGGTAACTTTCATATTCCAGAAGTGTCCCCAAGGGGCCACTGGTAACCGGTTCCAAATTGGCCAGGATGTGTCAGAAAACAACAGCATGGCCGTAGATTGACATATCTTTCAATTTCATGATTTTTGATAGGTTTTCTCATATTCCGGAAGTGTCCATAAGGGGCCACAGGTAACCGGTTCCATGATAGCCAGAATGGGTTAGCGAACAACGGCATGACCGTAAATTGACATATCTTTCAATTTCATGAAGTTTGATATGTCGGATGATGGGTTTCTCTCATATTCCGAGAGTGTCCCCAAGGCAAGGGCCACCGGTAACCGGTTCCAAATTGGCCAGGATGGGTCAGCAAACAACAGCATGAGCGTAGATTGACATATCTTTCAATTTCATGAAGTTTGATATGTCGGATGATAGGGTTTCTCTCATTTTCCGGAAATGTCCCCAAGGGGCCACCGGTAACCGGCTCCAGATTGGCCAGAATGGGTCAGCGAACAACGGCATGACCGTAGATTGATATATCTTTCAATTTCATGAAGTTTGATATGTCGGATGATAGGGTTTCTCTCATTTTCCGGAAATGTCCCCAAGGGGCCACCGGTAACCGGCTCCAGATTGGCCAGAATGGGTCAGCGAACAACGGCATGACCGTAGATTGATATATCTTTCAATTTCATGAAGTTTGATATGTCGGATGATAGGGTTCCTCTCATATTCCGGAAGTGTCCCCAAGGGGCCACCGGTAACCGGCTCCAGATTGGCCAGAATGGGTCAGCGAACAACGGCATGACCGTAAATTGACACATCTTTCAATTTTATGAAGTTTGATATGTCGGATGATAGGGTTTCTCTCATATTCCGGAAGTGTCCCCAAGGGGCCACCGGTAACCGGTTCCAGATTGGCCAGGATGGCTCAGCGAACAACGGCATTACCAAATATGGACATATCTTTCAATTTCATGGAGTTTGATGTGCAACATGATAGGTTTTCACCAAAAAAGTCAAGTTGGCCGTTCATCGGGTACCCGGGAACCGGTTCCAGGTTACCCGGAAGTGGCCACTAACACTCCAGAGTGGTTCTGGCAATCGTGTATTGTGTTTTAAGTAAGTTTTATGGATCAATTTCAACTATCATGAGAGTATTGGTATCACATATATGTGAAAAACAGTAAAACATGAACTTTTCGGATGTTCGGATTTCCGGAACCGGTAGGTCACCTGGCCTGATATTAATATTTGTGGTCAAAGTACAGGTAAATACCTGTCGAATGCAACCCGGAACATCCTGATTGGTTGAAATTTGCCGGAGATACAGGTCGTCAAAGTTGGTGTCTCAAAAAGGTCCTTTTTCGGTTGTAGCCGATTCCCGGTGGCCACAGTGACCAAATCCGGTTTTCCAGGTCGGTTTCGGAAAGGGGACGTTCTAAGCTTTCGTTTGTGACCAAAAGAACCGGAATCGGTCAAAAACTGGATTTTTGACGATTTTTTAAAGTTTGGGGTCGAAAAGGACCCCAATACCTTATGTGTGATTTTTTTTAATACCAAGGGAAGGTTAATAAAATATTTTTCAAAAAAATATTTATAATATTATTCTTTTGATTTGGTACGATTTGAAACACAGCATAAAAATATATTTTTTCAAAATTGCATGATTTTTTACAAGCAGTCAAGCCATTTGATGATTCTCACACTAATTTCAACCATTAAAGTTGCTGTTCTATACAATTCTGTTACAAAATATCAATCAAAAAAAATCAGGAAAATTTGCGTTAAATTCAAATTCCCCGGGAATTCCCGGGATTTCCCGGGAAATTTGTTGAAAATTTTCCGTTTCCCGGGAATTTTGTAACTCCGGGAAATTGGACGCTCTAATCGAAACGCATTTTTCTCGGAACTTCAAAAAGCGATGTACGACAAGTTAGCATGACGGCGTAGAAAAAGCCTTTTTGTATAAACGCAATATTTTAAAATAAAGACTAACATTTCGAGAAGGCAAAATGGAATGCTTTAACCCTTTTGAAATGTTTGACAAGATTTGAAAATCCTGTAATTATTTGTAATAATACGAGCAATTTCACGGTTGTTTCATTTCATAGCATTTAGAATCGAATCAATAGTTTCCAAGAAATTGTGAATTAAAAAATGTGGACTGATTGGTTAGTACTAAACAATATATTTTTTCCGAATTTTTCTTTTTGAAATGTTTTATCTCCGTTATCAAAGGGCAGATCGAAAATGTATATAAAGAAACTGCAGAGAATTTTGTCAGCCATCTGAAATATTATTTGGCATTTTATTTTTTTCGACACTTTTTAAAGATTTGGTATATTCCCTTTAATAGTGTAAATTTGGCTGTAAACTTCCACTCGCTGATTCTCGGGCATCTAGACGCTTCTTAAATTTTGCAACTTGATCGTTCCAACTTTTTTTAACACACCTGCCTTCACGGAATTTTGACGATTTTTTACACGCGCAATAAAAAGTTGGAACGATGTGAGCAGTTCTCTCAGATTTCGGTCATTAGATTTTTTTTTGTATTTTTAATCCGACTGGTGCCTTCGGTATGCCCAAAGAAGCCATTTTGCATCATTAGTTTGTTCATATAATTTTCCATACAAATTTGGCAGCTATCCATACAAAAACGATGCATGAAAATTCAAAAATCTGTATATTTTGAAGGAATTTTTTTATCGATTTGGTGTCTTCGGCAAAGTTGAAGGTATGGATATGGACTACACTGAAAAAAAAGTGATACGTGGTAGAAGAATGTTGGTGATTTTTATTTAATTTTTTGTCACTAAAACTTGATTTGCAAAAAAAACACTATTTTTATTTTTTTCATTTTCTGATATGTTTTAGGGGACATCAAATGCTAACTTTTCAGAAATTTCCAGGTTGTGCAAAAAATCTTTGACCGAGTTATGATTTTTTGAATCAATACTAATTTATTCAAAAAATTGAAATATTGGTCGCAAAAAATTTTCAAATTCATTTTTCGATGTAAAATCAAATTTGCAATCAAAAAGTACTTCAGTGAAATTTTGATAAAATGCACCGTTTTCAAGTTAATGCCATTTTTAGGTAACTTTTTTGAAAATAGTCGCAATTTTTTATTTTTTTAAATTGGTGCACATGTTTGCCCACTTTTGAAAAAAATTTTTTTTTGAATAGCCGAGAAAATTCTATATTTTGCTTTTTTGAACTTTGTTGATACGACCCTTAGTTGCTGAGATATTGCCATGCAAGTGTTTAAAAACAGGAAAATTGATGTTTGCCATGTCTCACCCAAACAACCTACCATTTTCTAACGTCGATATCTCAGCAACTTATGGTCCGATTTACAATGTAATTGAAACATTCGTGAAATTCTCCGATCTTTTCGAAAAAAAATATTTTCCATATAAATATGTTTTAAATTAATACTAACATTTTGAACGGGCGTTATATTGAATATTTGGCCCATTTGAAATGTTAGTCTTGATTCAAAAATTTTAAAATTATTTTTTTCGGAAAGATAAGAGAATTTTACGAATGTTTCATACTTTAACATTGTAAATCGGACCATTAGTTGCTGAGATATCGACGTTAGAAAATGATGAGTTGTTTGGGTGGACAGCTGCCAAAATGAAAAAAAAAAAATAATAAAAATAGTGTTTTTTTTTGCAAATCAAGTTTTAGTGACAAAAAATTAAATAAAAAATCAGCAAAAACTTTTTTACCGTGTATCATTTTTTTTTCAGTGCAGTCTAAATCCATTTCTACAACTTTGCCGAAGACACCAAATCGATAAAAAAATTCCTTCAAAAGATACAGATTTTTTAATTTTCATGCATCGTTTTTGTATGGACTACTGCCAAATTTGTATGGAAAAGACCGATTTCGTAGAGAACTGCTCATGTTTTTAGCTGCAAAAATTACAGATTAGATCGTGTTCTTAAAAGTTTTAGGATCATCTAGACATCCTCACAAATCACTAGAAAAGACAATCATCTCGATTGGTTGAGTTATGCGCGAGAACCAGCGAGTTGAAGTTACCGTTTTATTTTTTTAAAGAGCTTGAGAGTTGGAAACTACCAAGAGTGAAATAATCCATTTAATTAAAATCTAACAAAAGGCAAGAAATGGATGGTCCATTCTGCGTTCCAACACCAAGCCTGTAAATATTTTTAAGGTTTCGTTGTTGTTTGTTTACCTTGATTAAAGCTCCCGGTAACATTCTAAGGATGGATCAAACTTTTTTGCCTTCCTCACTGAGGTAAGGCTATAATCCTGCTCTAAAAATGAACTTTTTATTAAAAGCTCGAAGACCCACCTTCATATATACATATCGACTCAGAATCGAAAACTGAACAAATGTCTGTGTGTGTGTGTGTATGTGTGTGTGTGTGTGTATGTGTGTGTGTGTGTATGTATGTATGTGTTCAAAAATCTTGCCAAGTTTTCTCAGCACTGGCTGAACCGATTTTGATCGAACCAAGTGCATTCGACTTGGTTTAGGGTCCCATACATCGCTATTGAATTGTTTGAAGTTTCGATAAGTAGTTCAAAAGTTATGTATAAAAATGTGTTTTCACATATATCCGGATCTCAATTATATGCATGTAAACGATGTCCGGATCCATCATCCGACCCATCGTTGGTTAGGTAATCGAGAGACCTTTCCAACGAGTCCACAACATTGGAGATCTGGCAACCCTGTCTCGAGTTATGACCACTCAAGTGATATTTATGTACTTTTTTGAAGCCGGGTCTCACTTAAATGCATCTAAACGATGTCCGGATCCATCATCCGACCCATAGTTGGTTAGGTAATCAAGAGACCTTTCCAACGAGTCCACAACATTGAAGATCTGGCAACCCTGTCTCGAGTTATGACCACTTAAGTGATATTTATGTACTTTTTTGAAGCCGGATCTCACTTAAATGTATATAAACGATTTCCGGAACCATCATCCGACCCATAGTTGGTTAGGTAATCGAGAGAACTTTCCAACGAGTCCACAACATTGGAGATCTGGCAACCCTGTCTCGAGTTATGACCACTCAAGTGATATTTATGTACTTTTTTGAAGCCGGGTCTCTCTTAAATGCATCTAAACGATGTCCGGATCCATCATCCGACCCATAGTTGGTTAGGTAATCAAGAGAACTTTCCAACGAGTCCACAACATTGAAGATCTGGCAACCCTGTCTCGAGTTATGACCACTTAAGTGATATTTATGTACTTTTTTGAAGCCGGATCTCACTTAAATGTATATAAACGATGTCCGGATCCATCATCCGACCCATAGTTGGTTAGGTAATCAAGAGACCTTTCCAACGAGTCCACAACATTGAAGATCTGGCAACCCTGTCTCGAGTTATGACCACTCAAGTGATATTTATGTACTTTTTTGAAGCCGGGTCTCTCTTAAATGCATCTAAACGATGTCCGGATCCATCATCCGACCCATAGTTGGTTAGGTAATCAAGAGACCTTTCCAATGAGTCCACAACATTGAAGATCTGGCAACCCTGTCTCGAGTTATGACCACTTAAGTGATATTTATGTACTTTTTTGAAGCCGGATCTCACTTAAATGTATATAAACGATGTCCGGAACCATCATCCGACCCATAGTTGGTTAGGTAATCGAGAGACCTTTCCAACGAGTCCACAACATTGGAGATCTGGCAACCCTGTCTCGATTTATGACCACTTAAGTGATATTTATGTACTTTTTTGAAGCCGGATCTCACTTAAATGCATGTAAACGATGTCCGGATCCATCATCCGACCCATCATTGGTTAGGTAATCAAGAGACCTTCCCAACGAGTCCACATAATTGAAAATCTGGCAACCCTGTCTCGAGTTATGACCACTTAAGTGATATTTATGTACTTTTTTGAAGCCGGATCTCACTTAAATGCATGTAAACGATGTCCGAATCCATCATCCGACCCATCATTGGTTAGGTAATCAAGAGACATTTCCAACGAGTCCACAATATCGAAGATCTGGCAACCCTGTCTCGATTTATGACCACTTAAGTGATATTTATGTACTTTTTTGAAGCCGGGTCTCACTTAAATGCATGTAAACGACGTTCGGATCCATCATCCGACCCATCGTTGATTAGATAATCAAGAGACCTTTCTAACGAGTCCATAACATCGAAGATCTGGCAACCCTGTCTCGATTTATGACCACTTAAGTGATATTTATGTACTTTTTTGAAGCCGGATCTCACTTAAATGCATGTAAACGATGTCCGGATCCATCATCCGACCCATCATTGGTTAGGTAATCAAGAGACCTTTCCAACGAGTCCACTACATCGAAGATCTGGCAACCCAGTCTCGAGTTATGACCACTTAAGTGATATTTATGTACTCTTTTGAAGCCGGATCTCACTTAAATGCATGTAAACCATGTCCGGATCCATCATCCGACCCATCATTGGTTAGGTAATCAAGAGACCTTTCCAATGAGTCCACAACATCGAAGATCTGGCAACCCTGTCTCGATTTATGACCACTTAAGTGATATTTATGTACTTTTTTGAAGCCGGATCTCACTTAAATGCATGTAAACGATGTCCGGATCCATCATCCGACCCATCATTGGTTAGGTAATCAAGAGACTTTCCCAACGAGTCCACATAATTGAAAATCTGGCAACCCTGTCTCGATTTATGACCACTTAAGTGATATTTATGTACTTTTTTGAAGCCGGGTCTCACTTAAATGCATGTAAACGATGTTCGGATCCATCATCCGACCCATCGTTGGTTAGGTTATCAAGAGACCTTTCCAATGAGTCCACAACATCGAAGATCTGGCAACCCTGTCTCGAATTATGACCACTTAAGTGATATTTATGTACTCTTTTGAAGCCGGATCTCACTTAAATGTATGTAAACGATGTCCGGAACCATCATCCGACCCATCATTGGTTAGGTAATCGAGAGACCTTCCCAACGAGTCCACATAATTGAAAATCTGGCAACCCTGTCTCGAGTTATGACCACTTAAGTGATATTTATGTACTTTTTTGAAGCCGGGTCTCACTTAAATGCATGTAAACGATGTTCGGATCCATCATCCGACCCATCGTTGGTTAGGTTATCAAGAGACCTTTCCAACGAGTCCACAACATCGAAGATCTGGCAACCCTGTCTCGAGTTATGACCACTTAAGTGATATTTATGTACTTTTTTGAAGCCGGATCTCACTTAAATGTATGTAAACGATGTCCGGAACCATCATCCGACCCATCGTTGGTTAGGTAATCAAGAGACATTTCCAACGAGTCCACATAATAAAAAATCTGGCAACCCTGTCTCGAGTTATGACAACTTAAGTTATATCTGTGTACTTATTTTTCTGGACCTAAAAAAAATAGCTGAAATATGTGTCCAAACCACTCATATTACCCATTGTTGGTAAAAAGTGAGGAAGGCATCAACCACATAGGTGGATTAAGTTAGTTTTTAGCCATCAGAAAGCTTGAAAATAAACAGAATGATGCGGTTATTTTTTTTTGCATTTTGCACATGATTCGAAAAATACAATGAATACAAATATCGTTGTCGGTGTGGTTAAGTTTTTTTACGTCTTTTATAAGAAAAAGCAATTCCCACGATGGAAAAAAACAAAAGTGCTCGGATCGGGCTCTGGAGGTTCCCTGGCCGAAATAATTAGACCCGTATTTTTTGTTTTACCATTAGAGTGACAGTGTTAAAAATTGCCATTTTCATCGATTTTTCGCAAAAAAAAAACACTTTTTTTTCGAAAAATCATAACTCCTCCCATTTCAACCGATTTCAATTGTCTTACACGCAAATGAAAGGTGATAAGTAGGCCTTTCAAAGAAAAATAGTAAAAAGTTTTAAATATTTAGCCTAACATATGAAAAGGGCATATGAAACTTTAAAATGCCGTTTTGACGGTGTCTAGACCTAAGAGCCTGTGTCTGGAAGTGACAAGTGTGAGGAGTTCATTAATAGGATTTTGAGATATGATTTTTTGAAAATAAAATCCGTATTTCTCGACGCGCCGCGCGCAATAGGGAAGAATGACGAAATCGGCAAAAATAATCATTTTTTCGCTTAAACTGCGATAACTTTAAAATTTCTGCGATGACCTATACATGTTTGGGTATTAAAATTTTCGTAATTGAAAGACGCAAAAAAAGGGTGGCCTATTCTGCCCCCTGGACCATTCTACCCCCGTGCCCCTATGCATAAAATGTTGAAAGTGTTTTTAAAACTTCTGTGTCTACCCACTGCACTGATTATACTTTATAAAATCAATTGTTCCTTTAAAACTAAGTTCAGATTTATCAAACTCTGAAAAAAATCCCTACACTTTAATCTCTCGAGGAAAACAATAATCCCACCTCAATACTCACTCATTTCCTGCAGACAGTCGTCTATGGTTTCGTTATTTTTCACCCAGCCCACCGCAAACGCCTGTTCCTTGTTGACCTTGTCGTCCTCGGTGAGTATTCCGCCCTTTTGCAGAAAGCATCGCATAAAACACTGCAAACATCAAACAGAACCACTTCAATTAGTCCCCTCCTGGCCCAGTGATCCCGGTCCCCATTTTTGAGCCCACCATCGGCGTTTTGTCCGTCTCGTCCGGGAAGCTGCCGGTATCGTTCAGCTCGTTCAGGTACTCCATCGTGATGATGAACGTTTTGTTGCACTCCACGTTGATGTCCTCGACGCTATAATCCTTGGGCAGCTTGACCGCCCCCATCGTGGCCGGATCGGCCAGCAGGGACTCCCGCTGCTCACCGTCACTGCTGGCACCGTCGTCGTCACCGGCATTCATCAGGCTGCATCCCGAGGACGAGCAAACCAGCAGCAGTCCCAGCAGGAAGATCACCGTTTTGACACCCATGGTATTAGAGAGAGCCAAAGAAAAAAAACGAATCACTGTAGATTACCTACGATTACCCGTTTTCAACGGGACTGACTAGTTCCGGGTGGTTTGGAGTTCAATTTATAGTGGTGACTTTGGAACCACGTGGCACTAATTTCAGACATACAGTTGTTGAGTAGTGATTGCTCCAATTTTACAATTATTCAAAACTAGCAATCCCGAGCGGTGGCGATTCGGGGAAAAGCTGGATGCTGTCATCAGTTGCAGCATAGGTAGACGAGGCATTAGAGAGAACTGCAATCAATCAAAAAGGGGCTTTGATGGACAAAGGCCACACGGTGTGGTGGTGAAGCCAGGTGACAAACAAGCTTTGCATGTTCGAATGCAAAGCAGAGGTGGGCAGGTCGTCACAGTTTTGCTATCATGGCATAAGTTCAACTAGTCAAAGGTAAGTTGTAAAATTATTTTACCCAACATACTGAAAAATTCGTTATCAATGGTTGGTGGAAAAGTGATACAGACAACTTTGAATTTGAAATTTACTCCTAAGCTGTCTCGCGAAAACAAAATCGGATATTTCATTCAAAATCATCAAAATGTCTTATGTAGCAAGAGAATACTATAGTGACGTTATGGTAGAAGCGGAAGATTCACTATTGATATACTATTTGTAGAGCACTGGACTCTTGGTTGTGAGTGAGAGTGAACGTCGCAAATTGGGCTCTAATTGGATGTGGGATTAGAAGCTGACTTGCTTGATGCAAGTTGGACAGTTCAAATTTTTGGCTCGTGTCCGTCGAGAAATAGAATTGATAGCTCGGATAAAAAGTCATTATTATTTAATTGATTTCGAAAAAAACTTCAAGTTTATGCTTCGAACTCAGTTCAAAATGCAATATAAATCGATATTTTATAAACACAACTAGCTTTTACTTTTTAAAACTTATAATCTTAGTGAATTAAATTAGAACATTTTTTTGCCTTCCTCACCTTACTGAGGAAAGGCTATAAAATCACTCGAAAAATGAACTTCTCAATTAGACCCCCTACCCGAGCATGGGTAAATAACAATGGAAATGCGTAATAATACCTTTCTCTGGTATCAATACCAAATTTTGGTATTCCTGGACCCTTTAAAATTTGTCTTAAGGATTATGCAAGAGCAAAATGTGGTATCATACCAATTTAAGGTATTGTTTTGATATTGCAAAATTGCAGAATTTGTCAATGATCGAACACCACATTTTGGTATTCTTTTGGTATTACAGTATTTTATCAAATTCCTCTGCAACTATGGGAAAATTTTGACCAATTTTGACAAAATAATTAATTTTGCGCTATAATGATGTCTCAAAGCGAATGCTTTCATTCAAAACCGGAAATTTCAAACTTGATTTTAAACATTTTTGATATACCCCCTACAGAAATGACTTGAAATTGTGGAAAATTTTCTAAGTCAGGATGGCACATTTTGGTATTATTTGAATATTGAAAGGTTTCATCCATTTTCTCTGAAACTATGGGAAATTTGTTAAAAGGGTAATTCTCCGCCAACTCACACGGCAGTTGCCCCGACCCCTCTTCGATTTGCGTGAAACTTTGTCCTAAGGGGTAACTTTTGTCCCTGATCACGAATCCGAGGTCCGTTTTTTGATATCTCGTGACGGAGGGGCGGTACGACCCCTTCCATTTTTGAACTTGTGAAAAAAGAGGTGTTTTTCAATAATTTGCCGCCTGAAACGGTGATGAGATAGAAATTTGGTGTCAAAGGGACTTTTATGTAAAATTAGACGCCCGATTTGATGGCGTACTCAGAATTCCGAAAAAACGTATTTTTCATCGAAAAAAACACTAAAAAAGTTTTAAAAATTCTCCCATTTTCCGTTACTCGACTGTAAAAATTTTTAGAACATGTCATTTTATGGGAAATTTAATGTACTTTTCGAATCTACATTGTCCCAGAAGGGTCATTTTTTCATCTAGAACAAAATTTTTCATTTTAAAATTTCGTGTTTTTTCTAACTTTGCAGGGTTATTTTTTAGAGTGTAACAATGTTCTACAAAGTTGTAGAGCAGACAATTACAAAAATTTTGATATATAGACATAAGGGGTTTGCTAATAAACATCACGAGTTATCGCGATTCTACGAAAAAAAGTTTTGAAAAAGTTGGTCGTCATCGATCATGGCCGTTCATGGTCACCCGCGACAGACACGGACGACGAAACAAAGAGAAACGCAAAAAGTAACTTTTTCAAAACTTTTTTTCGTAAAATCGCGATAACTCGTGATGTTTATTAGCAAACCCCTTATGTCTGTATATCAAAATTTTTGTAATTGTCTGCTCTACAACTTTGTAAAACATTGTTACACTCTAAAAAATAACCCTGCAAAGTTAGAAAAAACACGAAATTTTAAAATGAAAAATTTTGTTCTAAATGAAAAAATTACCCTTCTGGGACAATGTAGATTCGAAAAGTACATTAAATTTCCCATAAAATGACATGTTCCAAAATTTTTACAGTCGAGTAACGGAAAAAGAATTTTTAAAACTTTTTAGTGTTTTTCGATGAAAAATACGTTTTTTCGGAATTCTGAGTACGCCATCAAATCGGGCGTCTAATTTTACATAAAAGTCCCTTTGACACCAAATTTCTATCTCATCACCGTTTCAGGCTGCAAATTATTGAAAAACACCTCATTTTTCGCATGTTCAAAAATGGAAGGGGTCGTACCGCCCCTCCGTCACGAGATATCAAAAAACGGACCTCGGTTTCGTGATCAGGGACAAAAGTTACCCCTTAGGACAAAGTTTCACGCAAATCGAAGAGGGGTCGGGGCAACTTTTCCCGATTTCGTGTGAGTTGGTAGAGAATTACCCAAAAAAAATTTACGAGTTAATTAATTTTGTGCTAAAATGACTTGAAACCCAAAAATGTTAATGATGGTTTTAAAAATTAGTGTAATATACCCACTAATATTTTTTTCAAAAACGTTGAAATATCTCTAAGTCGGGATAACCAAATACTTTGAAAAACGAGTCAATCGACAGATTAATGAATTTTGATGAATTTCAATTCAGTTTCATTCTAAAAATACTTATTTTTCAATCTTGTTATTTTTTAGAAGCTTCAAGAACTTCAAGCACAGGCCGTACATCAATGACAAATGCATTCGGTGTGGTGAAGAATATCTCTAATAACAACATGGAATCATCAGGTGAGTAGATTTGGCTGTTGCATATGAATAATTTCCGTTTTTTCACTAACTGCAACTGCTGCACTAAAAATGGTATGAAAATACCAAATTTTGGTATTACTTGTTCAAATACCAGCGACCATAATGTGCTCTTGGTTGCCCAGTATGTATGTATGTATGTATGTATGTATGATCCCCATACCCGCAGGCAACTTGGTCCTGGAACACATGTGAGCGCTAGGTGAACAATTCGATCATCTTTTACTCCGTCATCTGTACACCCACGTGCATAAGTTTTTTTGCACGAATTTTAGTGCTACAAATACCAGCGCATAGAACAAAATGGTTTCCCGCTTCCCTCCCCAAGCGCCGGAAATTTGTAGCGGGTGTAGGGACACTTCGCATAGACGCCCTTGCTCCCATCACGTCACTGAGGGTATGGAGCGACGAGAAATTAATAAGCATGCCCCCCCAGTCGAACCTTCATTAGAGAAGCAGGCAATCCACAACTCACAGCGAACGACCAAGGGAACACCCTACCGCGTATTTAGTGGAAATTGGCGTAGTTAGTCTTGATTGGAATGAGTGAATGTTAGCGTATAAGTGAAAGTTTTTTTTTGTATTATAATAAGAACGGGCTCACCAAATTATGTATCTTCAATACCAGCTTCATCTTCAGTATCAGGAGTGGTCCGATTTGATTAACTTGAGATCCGTCGACAAACTTGAAACAGCCAGATGGTTGATGATTCGAATTTCCGCCGAGTTTGAAAACGTCACGACGGGACCCAATGGTTGTCGAGGAAACGCACCGGATGAAGATCACCATCCACCGATGAGTTGCTACCAGGAAACGTTGTCGTTGAAATCCGGAAAACAGCTCAATTTTTTGCAACAGGCTTGGAAAATCCAGAAAGATGTGCTCCTGAAGTCACGCTGGAAACCACCGTCAGGACGTCTTTTCCGCAACCACCACATTCTCCACTGGATATCGGCAGAAATAACGGCAATTTTTCGCACTTTTTGAAACGAAATTGTAGGAGGAGAAATTGACAGCGAATTTTTTTTTTCGATCCGTACACACGCGAGGCTTACTTCGATCATGTGCTCTTGGTTGCCCAGTAATAGATGGTAAAATACAGTCGACTCTCTGGTTGTCAATATCCAAGGGACCGTCGAGGAAGAGAATCATCAGTTTACAGAACGATGCAAAATGAAGACTCGATTGAAAATATGTTTTTCTTGGTACCCAGCTATGGGAGAGAATCATGGCAACGTCCAGCAAACAAAAAACAAACTAATGTCAAACACCCTTCAAAGCTTCGTTTCGCAAAGAAAATGTCTGTGCAAGCCATGAGATAGTGACAATATTGACAACCGGAAGAGATTTTTAAAGCAAACAGAATCCAAGGGACCGTCGAGGAAGAGATCCTTCAAGCAAGAGAAAATATCGAGGAATAAAGTCAATCGAAGTATGCAGTTTGAAGGGACTGAAGAAATCATCGATAGATGGAGCAATATTGATATCGAGAAGATCGACAGCCAGAGAGTCGACTGTACCATGAAATCATACCAAAATCATGTATGTGAAAGACTACAGAAATACCAAAATATGATTTTCCAAGGGCGCGGGAATACCTAAAAATAAAACCATGGCAATACCAAGTTTTGGTATTCAAGCAATGTTCAAAAATCCAGAAGACCTCAACTTGGTATTGAAATGGTTTTATTTTGAGGTATTATTTTACCCTTGGAATAACATGGTTTGGTATTGTTGTGCCCTTACACATACAAGATTTTGGTGTGATTTCATGGTATTTTACCATCTATTACTGGGCAACCAAGGGCACATTTTGGTCGCTGTTATTTGCCCAAGTAATACCAAAATTTGGTATTCCCGTGTTATTTACCCCTGCTCGGGTAGACCCACCTTCATGTATACCTATCGACACAGAATCAAATTCTGAGCAAATGTCTGTGTGTGTGGTGGGATGTTGATCAAAAAATTGTCACTCGATTATCTCGTCATTGGCTGAACCGATTTTGTTCGTTTTGGCGTCATTCGATCCGTCTTGGGGTCCCATAAGTCGCTATTAAAAATTATGCAGTTTTGTTAAGTACTTCAAAAGTCATGCTAAAAAAAAAACAATTTTGACTAAAGTTCGGAAGATTGTAAAAAGGGTGGTTTTTGTACATTTTCAGAAAGGTATTTGAAAGACCTTTCCAACGCGTCCAAGACATTGAAGATCTGACAACCCTATCAAAAGTTATAAGCACTTAAGTGTCATTTATGCACTTTTTGGAGGCCGGATCTCAGATATTTTGATGAAACCGTTGTCCGGATCTCTCATGCGATGGATAGGTAATTAAAAGACCTTTTCAACAAGCACGAATTGGATTGGGGATCTGGCTACCCTATCATAAGGTGTAAGCATATAAGTGCCCTGCAATATGAAGACTATCCAATCTAGTGGTATGAATAATTAGTCAAATTGATAAAACACTGAAAAAACATCGCCCTTTTGTGTCTATTTTGGATAGCACCCTTTAAATATGAGGAAGGCACCAACCACCCTAGGGTGGATTAAGTTACGTTTTTCTTTGAAAACTATAGCAACAAATATAGTAATGGTACATTTGTTTTAAAATAAAAAATGCACAACTAAATTCTAAATTGATTAAGAATAATTATGACTAGCAAAGTCACCCCGGAATTCAAAGTTAGTATTTTCAACGCACCTAACATACAAAATCGTGTTCTGCGGCTCCATTTTAGTCATTTTTGAATATTTGATTGCCTATTAAATTTCAAAATGCATTTTTTTTTCAATATTTCATCACCGCCATGTTGGATTTAGAAGTTCTAAATAACTTTAGAGTAGTTTAGGGGTCATACTTAAGCTCGACAGTAAAAAAAAAACAATGAAAAAAATACTTTTTCCGTGAATCAATTATCCAAACATTCGAGTATCCGAAGTGAAATTTGTCCAATAATCGATAAATAATAATCGAGACTGAATTGCATTTAAAATTAAAAAAAACCTTACTTAATCCACCTCCACCTGGTGCCTTCTTCACATTCATAAAGTGAATACATTCAGTTAAATTGACATCATAACTAATTTCTCTTGATAGAGTTTTTATAACTCTAATCTTACTTGCTTTTCGGCAAGGTTTTGATAAAAAAAAAAACCAATTTTATATCACCAGAGGTGAAAAAGAGCCTTTGTTAAAAAAGGATGTTAATCCGACGAAAATATTGGTGCTCTCTTTCATCAACGACATTATTTCTCAACGCATACAGTCAGCAGCATTATTTTCAGAAATACGCAATAGTCTTCATGAACCAAGCCGTACTCCTAGACATTCACCACTTTTTAGAATAACTGCATACACGACAAATTATTTAAAAAATTCGCCATTAAATCAAATGATGCGCTTTTATAATAAAATTCACAGTACATACATTTCGACATGTCTAAACGGGAACTACGAAAAAATCTATACAATAGAAATAATATCTAGTATGTAAGAAAATTGTAAGTAGTCTACATAAGCTTGACGAATAAACAATAAATAATCAAACCCTATTAATTTTTCAGAAACATAATGATACCACCCAGTGAGAATTTGACCTAAAGCTTCGAATTTGTTTTGGCTACACCTCGAATGCATTTTTTTATTTCAGAGGTACATTAATTATATTTAATTAAGAAAAACATATTGGATTAACATTGTTAAAAAATAAAGGGTAGTCAGTCTTTAATGTAAGTCTATGATTAACTTAACAAAATATGTATCGATATTGCACTTTGTCGATCTATTATGGGAAGCCAGAAATAACACATTCACGCGCAAGCGGAAATGTGATGGCTTTGATGCTTCGACTTGACGATTTGTCGATCTTTCGAACGAGAACGAGCCGGGGCTTTGAATTTGATGTTCACTTTATGATTCTGTGTAAAACCAAAAAAATAATAGGAAAAAATAGGGTAGAAATAAGACGTAAAACACTAATATGGCTATATCTCTGGAAATAAAGTTTAGAAAAGCTTAAATTTTGGGAACAAGCAGTTTATGGCGCATGTTTTCGAATGACTTTTTGTTTGAAACTGAATTCTTTTAATTTGATAGTGTCATCTGTAAAATAGTCCAAAAAATACCTGTAAAAATGACTTTGACCACATTTACTGGTCCAAAATTTTGAATCGGAAAATAGAATGTTCGTCTCTGACCAACGGCTACAAATCACAAAAATATAAAAAAAAGTGAGTTTTACGAGTGGTTTTCCAATGATGGAAGACACAAAATTTTAAGAGCGGATACAAACATCGCACAAGTATTTCAGAAAAAGAGCTCTAAAAAATCAGGCTTTGAGTTTCGGGTTTCGGGTCAAAATTCAATCAAAAGAGCGCATAAAAACCTTCAAATTTGTAATAGGATTTATTTCTGGGACGATTCCCCACCACACGGAGAAAAAAGCGTTCCCAAAATCGTGAACAAGTGTTCATGAAATTGGGAACTACGAAAAAGTATTTAAAACTCATGGTACGTTTTTGAAAAACGTACCATGGAATTTGAACACTTTGTTTGTAGTTCACATTTTTCATGAACGCTTGTTCACGATTGTCAGAACTCTTTTTTCTCCGTGACTTTTTCATAAATGTCGTAATGTTTTTGTGAGTTTTTTCCATTCTTTCAATATGAGCAGTTCTTAAAAAAATATAACTCAGTCTCTCAATTTGTTTTCGTTATAATTTATTTTTAAAAACAACTTATTCTTGTTTGTCGTAATATTCTTGTGATATTTTTTTTCAAATATTAGCGGTTCTCTTTAGAAATACTACTTCTTAAAGTTGGAACCTTTTAGTGTTCCTTTCACTCAAACGTAAACAGTTCCAAAACATGAAAAAGTCTTGCTTCTTAAATATTGTTGCAGGTTTCTTTCCTTTTTAAATCTATCCTTCATGGTCAAATTAGGGGAAATATACCCTTCCTAATCAAACACCTATCTTCGTCATATGGAGAGTTTGATGCTCGATTAAAGCTCCAAAAATACTTTTCAGGCTATAAACTTACCAGCAACAGCACCGCCTCGAGTAAGCACGCAAATCTATGCCATTTACTGGCCAAAAAGATCAAATTTAATGCACTTTTGATCATTATTTCTATTTTGCGAGACCATTTCTCATCATTTTGTTAACTGCTTAACAAAAGTCGCCATCAATATCTTTTCACTTGCGCTAACGATTTCAAAGCGCTTAAGATATAAAATTGCTTCCAACTACCGGCAACATGTTCTTTTGACCATTACTTAGTCACTCACTTGAAAAATAATCCCGAAAAATATAAATAATTAGCAAGCACCATCAAAAAAACAAACGCGCTAAGTCATCTGACGTTTGAATATTGAATACCCATTCCAATCGAAGGCTGAAGAAAACCGAGCGAGGAGCAAAGGCAAATAAAGAACAAAGGGTGGCCACCAAAACCACCAACATGCTGGTGCAGCGCCTGTGGGAGTGAGCAAGTGCTGTCAGGAAACTTTCGCTATAAATGCACCTTTTCGTGAGTGTTCGCTTGAAAATTCATTAATTTTGGCAGCACTAAGCAGACCCAAAAGAGCGCTGGAAGGAAAAAAAAACTAAGCTGAAAATAGAAAAATGGGCGTGGCCCAATGCACTCGACTGATTAGAATGCATTTTTGAAATATATTTTTTAAATGCTTGTAAAAGGAATAGCATAACTTTTAATAAAAGTGAAAATAAACAGAAATGTTCACAAAAAGTTGCTCTACTCGTTGGTGTACTTGGTTTTAATGAATTTCAAGGAACAATCTAGATTATCCAGCATCATTCAAACACGACCGCTTATTAGGCTTAAAATGGGCATATTTTTTCCTTATATCCTTAAAAAAATCTGACTTCAAAAATATAGCTGTATTTATACAGCTCCTTCTCCCTTTTCAAAATGTCTGCAACAATCCAGGGACCTCAAAAATCTAGAATACCCTAGTAACCGCAAGGCACTAAATAGCGGCATTAAATCATTTAATGTCAGCAAATAATGCTTCAAAACATTTAATCAGCACTTTCCCTTTGAGAAATATTTCAAGTGGCGCGCAGTGATGCTGATTTAATATCTCACCGAAAGCTCAAACAAAAATAAACTGCTTTATCGACGTCAAGGCTGGGGAAAAAAAAGAATAGCTGCTCCAAAAATAGACGGCGTCCTATCTCGCCCAGCAAAATGAAGTCGATAAAGTAGTCGGTTTCGATGAGAAAAAGTGGAAAACGTGGTCTAAAAATAGTGACGCCATCCCCCTATGGTTCTGGTTCAAAAACCCGTTGTCATTTCGCTGGACGGAAATTATTTACGAGTCAATCAGGAAATTGCGGCCAGCCAGTAAGTGCAGTGCAATCAATTACGGAAGGCTTAAGGTTAATAGGGACAAGCACTGGCTAACGTCTAACGGGAACTGTTTTTCTGAGGAGTGCACGGTTGGCAAAATTTCACATAGTGTATCAGACTTTCGGAAAGCAGCTTTTTGCTTGCGTTATTAATATCTTAATGATTGACCAACAAAATATTGGAGTGAATGGTATAGTGAAGTTAATTTTAAAATAACAGGAAACGAGCTTAGAAAAGCATTGACTTTCTCTTACACTCATGATGACGAATTTTCTTTTACTCAACAATTTGAAACATTTTTAAATTTTTGAAACGAACTCTTCCTTTTATTATTTACAATCCCCGCATACACGTTTCACTTAAGGCCAACATCGTCCCATTTCCGGCATCATCCTCCTCAAGCAACGCTCAGTTGCGGCTGTTAACCCGGTTCGAGATTCGGTTCGAGATGCGGTTTGGCAGGTTCGGGATGGTGGCGTTCTCCATCGAGGGCATCTCGCTTCCGGCGGGCATCTCCGGCGTGGCGGGCATCTCGGGGGTGGCGGGCATTTCTGGCATCTCCGGAGTCGAGGGCATTTCGGGGGTCGAGGGCATCTCCGGCATCTCCGGCAGCTGGGGAGCGGCGTTGATGGCTGTTCGAATGTTGGAGAATGGTTACTTAGAATGGTAGTTTTGAATGATTTCTACTTACCAGCAATAGCCAAAAGGGCGACAAAAGCTAGTTTGAAGAACATTTTGGTTATGATGTGTTAACTGTACAAGTAACGAATGTGTTTAACAAAACGAAGCATAATGCTTTTATAGGAGGTGATGTGAAGGAATTCATAATGAAACATTATGCAAATTTCGTTGTCACAATTATCAGGCAATTATTATTGTGAGTAATTGAACGAACGAATTGTTCACAGCCATTGAACGATAAGAAAAATGAGTTTACTTTCTATGCTTATATGTTTCGAATTCAGCTCAAAGCCATTATTAACTTTTCGTTGAGACATAAAATTGCTGTCTTTTATTAAAATTAAAAGTCAACCACTTTCGATTACTTAAGAGACAAATTAATTTCTAACCAATCAGGTTCATCAAGTCATCGCTTCCGATAAAAATGATGAAAAACTAATTTCAGTTTTGTTCTAACAGGTTTTAAACAAAACTGTTTTTAATGTTCATAATTGTTTTACGATAACATTTTTTCCCACGACATTTCCAGGGAAAAAGTTTGTATAAAAACTCAACAATAACTTTACAGTGACATCAGTTACTCAAACCTAGTTCAGAACAGAACAACCAACAATCTTCAAAATGTTCAAGTTTGCTGCCCTCACTCTCCTCGTGGTTGCCGTTGGTAAGTCTTAAATGTTGAATAAAAACGCAAAATCTTGCCTGATCGCACCCTCTTCCAGCCATCAACGCCGCTCCCCAGCTGCCGGAGATGCCGGAGATGCCCTCGACCCCGGAAATGCCCTCGACTCCGGAGATGCCCTCGACCCCGGAAATGCCCGCCACCCCCGAGATGCCCGCCACGCCGGAGATGCCCGCCGGAAGCGAGATGCCCTCGATGGAGAACGCCACCATTCCGAACCTGCCAAATCGCATCTCGAACCGAATCTCGAACCGGGTTAACAGCCGCAACTGAGCGTTGCTTGAGGAGGATGATGCCGAAAATGGGTGGATGTTGACCTTAAGTGTAACGTGTACGCGGGGATTGTAAATAATAAAAGGAAGAGTTCGTTTCAAAAATATAAAAGTGTTTCAAATTGTTGGGTAGAAGAAAACTCGTCATCATGAGTGTAAGAGAAAGTTAATGCCTTTTTTTTTGCAAAGTCTTAAATTTACTTTTTTTATTAACAGTTGTGGTTAATTTTCTATCAAAAGAGAATTTATCACTCAATAAGAGAGAAATTAGAAATAGAGTGAGCAGTGTGAGCACTCAACTCTTCTGAAGATTTTTCGCTCGCCGTTTGACAGGGACTATTTCGGATGAAAGGAGGCACACTGTGACTTGTATTTGTTATAAAATAATTATAATTTACAAATGAAAGGTTTCATTTACTCGATCGATACACTCAACTAATGAATTGGAAGGGTTTGGATGATACTGCGGTAGGAAGGGAAGGGGGGAACAGGAGGTTATGATTATCGTACGTTTACGGCTATTTCTAACTTCACGAGGGCATTCATAAAAATACCGCTTTTTATTTGTAAGGTCGATTATAGCTCTTATATCGTGGCATAATGAAGTATGATTTTAAAACACTGGTTTGAAATGGAAATTTGCAGGAAAGACCAATTGATTGATAGTTTTCTCATGCAAGGAGAAATCGTACCAATCTGAATGTCTCCATTATTGTTAGCGCCTTTAGAGGATTGAATTTTGATCACTGGTAATTTAAAGGAATTTGTCTCATTTGAACAATTTGAGCAATGTTGGCAACTGGCGATACAATACAGTACTTTGTCGATACTCTTAAATCTCTTATTTAAAATTGTGCGACTTTTGACGTGAGAAGAAAAAACTAATAAATTTCGGTGCATTTCACGCACTTTCCTCATTCAGCGAAGTGTCTTAAATGCTAGCTTCCTCGTCCGGAGTGCTCTCATCACTTGCGGGCACCCCACGCCCGGCGGATCAGGTGCGCGCCCTTCTCGGCAATCATGATGATGGGGGCGTTCGTGTTGCCGGACGTGACCTTGGGCATCACGGAGGCGTCCACCACTCGGAGATTTCGCACGCCGTGCACCCGCAGCTCGTGGTCCACGACGGCCATCGGGTCCTTGATGGGGCCCATCTTGCACGAACCGGCCTGGTGGTTTTCGGCACCGGTGTTCTGCCGGACGGCACACTCCCAGTATTCCTGGAAGAGGGGAAAAGATTACAGTTCGAGGACTGTGAGGTGTGTTTGGGGACTGTCTTACCTGTGATCTGAACTCGTGCTGCTCGCAAGCCTTGATGATCGTTCCGTCCAGGGACATTCCGTAGGCCTGCAGGGCGTCGGTTTCGGACAATCGGATGGCAAACTTGATTCCCTCGACGAGCACCTTCACGTCGTGATCTTCCTTCAGGTAGTTGACGACGATCCTTGGGTGGTCCAGCGGGTCGTTCGACTTCAGCTCGATGTAGCCACGGCTCTTGGGGTGTAGCACGGCGGGGAAGATCTGCACGGAGCGCGAGTCGTTGCTGAGCAGTTCACCCACTTGGCCGGTTTTGGCGCAATCGGCAAGGAATCCACCGAAGTAGAACTGCAGGTCGGGATCGTCCGGACGTTCCGAGTACTTTGTGCTGATCTTGGCCGTCACGGACGACACACCGGTTCCAGCCATGAGTCCGTCGCGGAACAGCAGGTACTCCATTGCGGTGGCCCAGTTCAGCGGAGCCGTGTTGGTGTCGTTCAGGAAGAAGTTGATAAAGTACGCCACGTGATTGTGCAGGTTCTGTCCAACTCCGGGAAGATCGTGAACCACTCGGACGCCGACCTTCTCGAGGTTCGCTCGCGGTCCGATACCGCTCAGCATAAGAATCTGGGGCGAGTTGACGGCACCTCCGGCCACGATGACCTCCTTCTTGACCAAGATCTTGCGCATGTGACCGTCCTCATCAATGACTTCAACACCGTGGGCGGTCTTGGACGTCGGGTGAACCAGAACCTTGGTCACCGTGGTGTTCATGAGAATGTGCAGATTTGGCCGGTTCACCGCTGGTCGCAGGAAGGCACGTGCCGAGCTATACCGAATTCCACTCTTGCTCGTAGTCTGGGCAATCATGAATCCGGTAGTGTTAGCTCCGTTCAAATCATGCACTTCATAGCCCAGTTCCTTGCCAGCATCAAGCACGGCAAACGAGAACGGCGGACTGTACGGGAACTTGGACACCGGCAGCAATCCCCCGGTCGTGTGGAACTTATTGTCGACCTCGTCCATCTGCTGGTTGTCCTCGGACTTCATAAAGTACGGCAGAACGTCCTTCCACTTCCAGCCGGGGTTGCCCATCGCCTCCCAGTCGTCGTAGTCAACCGGATTACCTCGGATGTACATCATACCGTTCATGACCGACGTTCCGCCGAGGACTTTGCCGCGGGGCCAGTAACAGCGCTGTTCCGGCGAGCCCAAACACGCGTACTGTTCCGGTTCGGTGTTGTACTTCCAGTCGATATCGCTGCCAATGTAGTTCAGGAACATTGACGGAATCTGCGCACCGGTGGGTTCGTCCGGACCTGGAACGGTGGAATGGAAAAGAGCGCATGATTAACGGTGCAAAGTGCTGTGACGACGCCCGGTTAATTTCAGGCTGTAATTAATCTCTCTGGGTGGGGAATACCCCGGTGATCCCCCCGGGATAGACGGCGTCGACGGGCCGTCGTATCGGACTAAATTTCATCTTTAAAAAGTTAAGTTTTAAAGACATGGGGAGAGAAAAAAAGAAGTGTTCACTTGAAACTTGAACCAGTCTATCTTCTTATATCTCCCATTGATGGACCAGAAATTAGTAGAGTCATCCTCTGGCTTGGGCCGCTCGATGGCAATAGGCAACGGGAGGCCGTTGGTTTGTCTGATGTTGATGATGTGATTCTCTGTCAGTGCTCCTGTAGCTGATTGCGCGCTCTTTAACGGTTGCCTGCAAGTCCGCTTTGCCGTGGCGGCCGAGGCAACGTGATAAGAGAAAATTAATGTACGATTGAAAGCTGGGGCGGACGGCGGCGAAGAAATTAATCAACATGGCATTCAATCTTTAATGTTATTTCAGTTAAAAGAAGGTGTGACGCTTGCCTGGAGATTTATTTGTGCGGTTTCTGTTGACTCATTTTAAATTAATTTTCAATTGAAGACATTTGTTAGAAACATGACTTGGCGTTACAATCCTGTCACAATCTCAACAAATTCATGCCGGTATGCAAATCATCAGCAATTCTCGCACATATTTTTTCCCAACACCCGCGTGAACATCGATTTCCATCATCTTGTAACCGATTATCTGAGTGCGTAGCCGGCGCATCGCAAAACCGGCACATTTCGCGCCTAATTCTCAAACAGCATCTTCTGACCGACCAAAAAAACTCCCACACCCAAGTTTCAAGATCGCAATCACTGCCATAAAGCTACTGTAGGGCCGTTATAGTGCTACTGGTTGATGTGCGCACACCGATTAGCACGTCTTCTTCCACTTCTTCTTAGCTGCATGGAAGCATCGAGCTGATGATGAAGAAGCCGGTGATTTCCATGTCGAACGCAGCAGCAGAAGAGAAAAAAAAGATCCATTGCGCATTTTCCCAGCCACCCATTATGTGGAGTCACACGCATTTTCCGGCTTTTTGTTGCTTTGAAGAGCGCCGAGGTACGTGAGCTTCATGTGTTTCAAACAAGCTCGGCGAATTGCCTTATGGATGTGCGAATCATTGCCGACATTACACCCTGCGTAATTATGGCGAGATTTTCTAGTTGGGGAACTGGGCTTGGAAGAAGCTTTTATAGGTGAAGTGAGGGAAATTGACGTGGCCGAAATTGATTTCATTTTTAACATAGCGAATTTTAGAACTTAAGCAAACTGAGCATCGTGAAGATGGGTCATGATCAAGGAATGAAAGATAGATTAACGCTGTTGGTGATATCTCGTGGAAGTAAAAAAAAAAATCAAACCATCCACATTAACGACCCCCGGGTCTTTTGTGGTCTCTATTGCAAGTTACTGCTCGAACCTAGGAGTCCGAAGGCTTGAATGGGGAGAGCAACCAAACCTCTTTTTACTCCAAGGAACCTTCCACCCCAGTGTTTGAACTGACGACCTTTGGATTGCGAGTCCAACCGCCGCCAGCGATTCCACCGGAGTAGGCTTGGTTTGGTGTGTTGTTTGTACTTATGGCATGGAGACGACTCCTACACCTGGAATGACTTAACGGCCTAACAAACAAGGCCGGGACCGACATTTTACTTCCTCATCCGATGGAAGGTTGTAGCAGATGGGAATCGAACCCAGAATCATCCGCTTACAAAGCGGACAGCGTAACCATTCGGCCACGCATCTCGTGGTAGTACGGTCCTTAATTTGTTAATTTAAAAAAAAAAAATCCAACTCCAAGAACCAAAAAAAGTTTTTTTTGTGGATTCAATTCCATATTAACCTGAGAGTTTAACGTTAACCTGCCCAAATTTCAGCCTGAGACGGGTTTTAAAAATAGTTTAATAACTGGCCCTTCAGGCTGTTCTTGAATACAAAAAAAATCAACAGCATTTATTTATTCTTTAATGCTTAAGCAATAAAATGTTTTTAATTTACCGAATTATTTAAATTAAGCTTTTCGACGCTGTCGTGCTATCTTGTCGCACCCGCCATTTCGACGTTCCGAGAAAAACGCGTTTTGATGTTTGACCTTGAACAAAAACTAGAGCACGCAATGTAAACAATAACAAACACGAAGTTTGGTTGAAGTTGGTTGCTGGAGTCCCGCGTTATAATTACAAATGTTTACGGTAGTCTAACTTGTACGTGCGTCAAACGCGTTCTGACCTGAAATCCCTTTGGCCAGTTGTCGCACTTAAAACAAATTTTCAAGGAGTGACAAGATAGCACGACATGATTGAAACTTCTTTTATATGTAGAGTGACATCAATGCACGGATTTTTTTCGGTTTTAATTGATTATCTCAGGATTGAAATTGAATTTCAGGTTCAGGTCAAAAGGTGAGGCATTGTTAGCTGCACAAAATGGCGTTCTTAACTCAATTTTGCTCAAAATGCACTTGCGACAAGTTAGTACAACGGTCTTTTTGTCTTTTTTTCAGTATTTAAATATTATTATTTTTTTTAATATTGATGTTCCAAAATAATTTTAAACATTATTTTTACTTGAGTTTAATAGTAATCATTTCTTAATTTATAACTTTTAAGAAATTAAAATATTTGAATAAAAGTTGCAGAAGAAAACAAAATGAAATATTTCGTAATAATGTGAAATAAATACAAAACAATTAGATTGCTGGCTGCAAATTTACAGAAAGAAACTGAATTACATTTTTTATCAGTTTATCATATTTGAAAGTTCATCATATTTGAAATACTTAAAATTGTCTTACTATTGTCTATTCCATAGTTTTTTTTTTACTTTTGTCTATTCCATAGTTTTAATGTTTTCGATTGAATTACGATGTAACACACAACTGAAAGGAACTCCAAAACTCTGTTATGGTTCATTAAGGTACATAACAGAGTTTTGGAGTATTTTGTAACTTGATTATTCACAAATAATTCCGAATTGAATTCAATTGAAAAACTTGAATTAAATTAAATTTTTAAAGTACATTAGTAAACAAAAAAAAAAATGTTTTCAAGATCGCATTTTCACCAATAAAGTTTTGCTTCAAAAAAACTAATTTTATCCACCTATGTGGTTTGTGCCTTCCTCACTTTTTACCAACTATTTATCTTCTATATTTATGCAAAATTTCGACGGTTTTGTTCGAACGCGAATCAATTCAACACGGAACGTAGGATTGAGGTGCTCTTCGTTGCGTTGGGTTCGTATCGTAAGTTCGTAGGTCTAAGGAAGGTTCTTACGCCAAAAAGTTACAACTTTGGCCACATCGGAACCGATTCCGGAAAATCTGCAGATTGTATGGGAAAGGCTAAAAATTTTGATCACAGGAGACTGAATAAGCAAAAAAGTCAAAAACGTCAACAAACGAAAATGTTTTGGACTCGTTGGAAAGGTCTTTTGATTACCTATCCAACGATGTATTGGATGATGGATCCGGACATAGTTTACATGCATTTAAGTGAGATCCGGCATCGAAAAAGTACATGGGTAATTCTCCGCCAACTCACACAGCAGTTGCCCCGACCCCTCTTCGATTTGCGTGAAACTTTGTCCTAAGGGGTAACTTTTGTCTCTGATCACGAATCCGAGGTCCGTTTTTTGATATCTCGTGACGGAGGGGCGGTACAACCCCTTCCATTTTTGAACTTGTGAAAAAAGAGGTGTTTTTCAATAATTTGCAGCCTGAAACGGTGATGAGATAGAAATTTGGTGTCAAAGGGACTTTTGTTTAAAATTAGACGCCCGATTTGATGGCGTACTCAGAATTCCGAATAAACATATTTTTCATCGAAAAAAAAAAACACTAAAAAAGTTTTAAAAATTCTCCCATTTTCCGTTACTCGACTGTAAAAATTTTTGGAACATATCATTTTATGGGAAATTTAATGTATTTTTCGAATCTACATTGTCCCAGAAGGGTCATTTTTTCATTTAGAACAAAATTTTTCATTTTAAAATTTCGTGTTTTTTCTAACTTTGCAGGGTTATTTTTTAGAGTGTAACAATGTTCTACAAAGTTGTAGAGCACACAATTACAAAAATTTTGATATATAGACATAAGGGGTTTGCTTATAAACATCACGAGTTATCGCGATTTTACGAAAAAAAAGTTTTGAAAAAGTTGGTCGTCATCGATCATGGCCATTCATGGTCACCCGCGACAGACACGGACGACGAAACAAAGAGAAACGCAAAAAGTAACTTTTTCAAAACTTTTTTTCGTAAAATCGCGATAACTCGTGATGTTTATAAGCAAACCCCTTATGTCCATATATCAAAATTTTTGTAATTGTCTGCTCTACAACTTTGTAGAACATTGTTACACTCTAAAAAATAACCCTGCAAAGTTAGAAAAAACTCGAAATTTTAAAATGAAAAATTTTGTTCTAAATGAAAAAATGACCCTTCTGGGACAATGTAGATTCGAAAAGAACATTAAATTTCCCATAAAATGATATGTTCCAAAATTTTTTACAGTCGAGTAACGGAAAATGGGAGAATTTTTTAAACATTTTTAGTGTTTTTTTTCGATGAAAAATACGTTTTTTCGGAATTCTGAGTACGCCATCAAATCGGGCGTTTAATTTTACATAAAAGTCCCTTTGACACCAAATTTCTATCTCATCACCGTTTCAGGCTGCAAATTGTTGAAAAACACCTCTTTTTTCGCATGTTCAAAAATGGAAGGGGTCGTACCGCCCCTCCGTCACGAGATATCAAAAAACGGACCTCGGATTCGTGATCAGGGACAAAAGTTACCCTTAGCACAAAGTTTCACGCAAATCGAAGAGGGGTCGGGGCAACTTTTCCCGATTTCGTGTGAGTTGGTAGAGAATTACCCACATAAATATCACTTAAGTGGTCATAACTTGAGACTGGGTTGCCAGATCTTCAATGTTTTGGACTCGTTGGAAAGGTCTTTTGATTACCTATCCAACGATGGGTTGGAACTTGTTTGACTCAAATCGGATCAGCCAGTGCCGAGAAAACATGGCAAGAATTTTGAGCACCAAGGTGAATACGCACACACATACAAACACACACAGACATTTGTTAAGTTTTCGATTCTGAGTCGATAGGTATACAAGAATATAGATCTACGAGCTGTTTTTTGAAAGTTCACAAGATTATAGCCTTACCTCAGTGAGGAAGGCAAAAGCTTCAAAAATGAACAAATTAGTACTACTGAAAATCATGAGCGCTTCAAATATTTTTCAAAAAATAACATAATGAGTCAACAAATCGTGGAGCAAAAATATGTTTTTTTTTCTAAAACTTCAATTTTTTTTTTTAATTTGTATTTTCCATCACTGTTCGAATTTTGGTATGTGCCTGAAATCATTTTAAAATATAATGTAAGTTATCTGAATGAAGGTGCAAAGAGCATTTTTTTGTAAAAAGATTTTAATCCAAACTTTGTTTTAATAAACATTGAATTTATGATTTTTAATACTGTTGTGATGAGGAAATTAAACTTGAAAAAAAATGATTGCAATGATTAAGGAATTTGGAATTTGTTTTTAAAAGACATCAGGATATTTTGTTGCAATCGACTAGTGCGTCCCGAGAATTTTCCAAACCAAAATTGAAAGAAATAATGATGGAATTTCAAATTTTGTTGTGAAAAAGTGTGTTCTCCTGTGATGAATACTTAGTAAACGATAGGAATATTCTAACGAGAATTTATTTTGTCTGCATTTAATCGGCTAATTAACGTAATTTTATAAAAGAAATACTGTCCTATCCGCAGTATTTAGCTCTTTAAATATTTTCTATGTAATTTTAATTTTTGTTAAATTGTGTTGATTTTTTTGCATATTTGTTTAAATTATTTTTTTCATAATATTTCCGGTGTGAATCGGAACAATTTGATTTGAATTCAAATTTTGATAAAATTGATAGAATTCGATTTCCAAATTGAATGCTATAGAACCTACTGTCCTTATTCAGATTGTGAATTGGAGATAAAAGATTATTTGAAAAATATTGTGCAAACGAAACAGAAAATTGAAGCTTTTTTAGTCATATAGAAAATAAACAAGACAATTTTTTTATTAGAAACTAATTTAATCTGAATAAGACTAGATCGTGAATTTTGGCTGGTTTTAAATCGAAAGCATAACAATAACAAAAAACATATTTAAATTGCGCAATCTTAAAACTGCTGTTCCTGTTCAGATTGTAGTCTAGTCACCGGTTGATGATAATTTACTTTAATTAATGGTTTAAAACAGTAAAAAATTAATAAACGGATTGAAAATTTCAAAGAAATTTTCCCTTTTTCCGGGTTATTCAAAATCCGGAAAAATTGACGGCTTACAACCGACAAAACCAATTATCATACAATTTTATAGAGTTCAATAAAGAAAAAAAAAACAAGTAAAAAATTTATTTTTCTCATCTTTTATCAAACATTATTTCTGGCCTCACAAATTTTGGGAGGAATGGGTTTATATGTTTGGGCCGCACATTTTCCAAAGTATATGTCGCCCCCCCTCTCCTTCAAGGTTGGCCTGAAAAATCAGGGGGCAAAAACATATTTTTTTCGCAAAACTTCAAAATTTTAATGAAAATTAAAGTTTAATCAACTGAAAACCAGTTAAAATGCATTTTCTCGCGTTTATAATCATATTTAGCATGTTTGAACTCCTTTGAAAACGAAAAAAACGAAACTATTGGCACTACGCCCCCCGGGGCATGGCCTTCCTCTAACGTGGGATTTCTGCTCCAGCGCCTCTGACGAGACAGGAGAAAACGGGACCGACGTTTTACTTCACCATCCGATAGAAGCTCAGTGGATAAGGCGGGAATCGAACCCGCGTCTCATAGCATCATCGGGATCGGCAGCCGAAGCCGCTACCCCTGCGCCACGAGACCCACACCCACCCACGCTTGAACTCCTTTGAACACATTTTAAATTTTCATTAAATGCCAATGTACAGTCCCACGAAAAGTTTTTTTTTACGAAAAAAACAATTCGTCAGTACCTCGATGTTTTCAAAACAAATGATTGGAAACAGGGATGGAATAATCGCAAAAAAAAATCAATTTCGCTTGTGAACACTCTTCACCCGCGAAAGAGAGAGGAGGCAAATCACGCAAAAAAAAAAATCGCTCCCGAAATTCTCCAAGAAAATCAATCTGCTAATGGTTTTTTTGTGAATTTCCTTGTCAGCACCACTTTACAATATTTATTTCACTTTGTTTACACACATTGCCCTTCTACAAAATGTGACAGGTAATATTTCGACGTGTGACGTAACACTTGCAAGTGTAGTAGTGAAAAAGATGTTCCGCCGAATAATCAAGACGATGATTTTTTTCGATTCTTTTTACCGATCTTTCGTGCGCGAAAGATAAGAGCCAAGCTCCCTACGGATTTTTTCTTTTGATGAACGTCTAGAGCTTTTCTTTTGATGATGATTATTCCATCGCTGATTGGAAAGCAACTGTACGCCTGTAAAATTAATTTTAAAACACTTTTTTCATCCAAATGTTGAAACTAAGGGTTGTTATTTCAATTCTTTTTTCTAACCCGCTAGCATTCATGAGCGAATGATACTCGCTAGCAGCCAGCGAGTGACCCGAATTGTTCACTCAGCGAACAAATACATCGTGAAAATTTTTGTCTACCCCGTCGCTCGACGACACTCACACACTACCATGCTCAGCGAAGAGCCATTCTCACAAAATGCCAGCGCGGCAGTCTTTTTGTGTGAATGGTGTCTATAATGTTATGAAATCAAAATAAATGCACAATTTAATTGATAACATTGATTTTAGGCAACCCAAATCAATGAGTATAACGCAGCGCATCAGAGAAAAAATGTTTTCAGTTCAGAGTGATCGGTGACGTTCGGCCTGCCTGAGCCGTTCGGAGACTAAGCCGATCAGAGAGAGAGAGAAGGAGAGTAGAAGAGAGAGTGTTCTGGAACGAATGGTGCGAAAATGACAAACAGTAGGAATTCATCAGGGCAGTATCGCGTCGCCTGCTATTTGTGCTCGCGAATGGAGTGGTTGATTTTGAGCAATCAGGACTCTTCGTAAAAATTCACATTACTTTGATGTAATATTATCATGATTTATTTTACTGTGTGTAAAATAAAGGGTAAAGTTGAATTCGCCTGAAGTATAAGCAAAAAAATCATCAAAAATGAAAAATCCAGTACTATTGTTTGGATAACGTTTTTTGAGGATTTTTCATCAACAGTTCGCTAAATCAAACTCAAAAGCTAAAATGACGAAACAACCAGCCTCCAAACTGGAGCCGTTTATGACACTTGAAAATTCTCATAACTTTGCGAAAAGAGCTCAATCATCTACTAGCAGCGCAGTAGTGCCAACATGGCGTGCACATGCAATTGTTGTTTGGTGTGCCAAAGCCAAAGAAGTAGATGCTCTCCGGCACATCCAATAAACGCACCACTTGGAAGAGTAGAGCAGGAGGAGGAGACGGCACCGTCAGCGGAACAGTCGGAGACGGATTTTGTTCTACTTTAAAGCTCAATTGTTTTTGCCGCAGCCTCCGAAAACTCCGTTTCAATGGCTTTTTGCAAAATTCGAAAGCAATTATAACATTATGCAAATGCAACTCTCTGACTGTGTCTGTGAGCGTTTCCAGCACTGTTTCCCGCGCAAAACGCCAATTCAAAGGCTGTTTGGAGGCTGTTTGATGGTTATGTTCCTCCACGTCTGTGTGCTCTCTTGCACACGAACGGGCAAATTGGCAGAAATCCGGCCGTTTTTTTCGGAACGTTGGTCGAGTTCTGACGATAGACAACTAGGTACTCTTTTTTTTTTGCTCGCGATTTGTTTTCTCAGAAAAGCAAGACCGTTTTGTGCTTAGAATTATCGCTCCTTCGAGAAGGCAGCCAGCATCGGCAGCTGCACGTTCTCCAACGATTCTTTCGGCTGAGATGTGAAAGATGACGGCCTCTGGACCATGTGGCCATCACCGTGGAGCTCCGGCGCGGTGATCAATGATCGGTGAAGTGGTTTGTGCAATTGCGCGCTCGACGGTCGGCCACGTGTACTTGGAGGTCTGGTCTGGTCTAGCGTGACCCAACTCGTCGTCGTCGTCGTCTAAACTAATCGAAGTGTATTAGAGCTAGATAATGGAGATTGTTTCGCGTTCGGTTGGGATGTTGTTGTTCTGTCGGGGTAGGTTCGTTAACATGGACCGAACCTTAGAACACCAAGTCTTGCAGATAAGCGAGTCTGAAGCTTGAGGCTGCGATCTTTGATAGTGGTGTGGGGCTAAGGCTAGGAGGAATCAGCTATGGTTTGAGATGGCGACACCTATCTGGTAATTGTCTTGATCAAAGCCAACCCTCGATTGATCAAGGTTTCAGGTGGGTTTATCTTGGATGTGTGTCAAGGTTGGTAATCGGTTATGTTAGATTACTTAATGATGATTTTGCGGAAAATTGAATGAGCATTGTATATCTGTATTGAAAACAACTTATTCTTTTACAAATACAATTTTGATTAAAAATTGTTTAAGAGATATTCATATATTTTCCTAAAAGCTTTCATCCTTACATCCTACCCAAACAGTTTTCCCCCATTTTTCCGCTCCAGATCCATAAATGCTCACCATTTCAAACGAGCTCTTCCATCCGGTTGACCATTCAGCAATTCAAAGTACTTTTCTACCATTATTGTCATTCCATCCACCATCAGCCACCGCCAGTCACCACCATAATAGCCACACTTTGGCGATGGCATTTTCCACAATAAAACGCGATTGTCCCCCCCTTGCCCCCAAAATTCTTCACCCCACTTTTATTGCATTTTCATGAAGGTCGCTCACCTTCAACTTTTGCTGCAGGCCATGAATTTTGCAGCAGCATCCCACCACTCTGACTGCAATTGCCACTGAATAAGGCTACTCACGAAAAGAAGATGTGCCCTCCCCTCCGTGTTGATTTCCTGGAGGGCGAAAAAACATTGCCTTTCCTTTCAATGTTTGAACCGAAAAAGGAATTTCCACAATCGCCAATTTCCCACGATGAGATGGGAGGAATGGGTTTGGATTGAGTCAGCTAGTAGAATGAATGTTTTTTGTTTACCTAATTTCATCTCAACAATTTTAAAATCTAGTCATATTAAATTTGTTGAATAAATGTTGTTTACCCTCTACAACCCAACTCCGCCTCTAGGCGGGCTTCGATCTAAAAATTCAAAAAAAGACAAAAAAATGACTTTGTCACTGTTTAAAACAATATTATTTTTATGATGTGTAAAAAAAGATATGGAGTAATTTTTGTATTGTCCTAGATCATGCCTTTTAGCATTTTAAAACAATTTAAATGATAATGTTTAAACAAATTAAAAAAAACTAGCAAAAAATTAAAAAGTGGTTGTATAAACTTGAAAAAAAAACTAACCAGATGAAAGGTACTGATAGGAGGTTGTAGTGTAGTGTGACCACAACACAGAAACAAAAATAAATTAAACAAGATAAATGCAAATAATTACCAAAAATGAAACAAGAAAAACATAAACAAAGAAACAAAGTTTTCGTAGAACAAAAGTTGCTCGAAATGACCTCAAAATGATTTCCGATAAAAATGGGCGGTAGAGGGTTAAAAATGTTCTTTTCAATGTTTGAAAAACTAAAATTTCGATACAAATTTGTAAATTTTATAAATTTATCATAAAACTGTACCGTCAACTTGAGCGAATCTGGACACATGGGGCGAATTGGGATAGCAAATTTAATCATGTTGGCGGACAATATTTTGAATTTGCTGCTTGGGCTCAGGCCAACAAAATGTGTACAACCATTTCCATATTTAGAACCATCAAGTGCTCTAAACACTGCTGTCCCTATTCGGACTGTAGTCCCGTTTCGCCCCGCTGACGGTACTGTTTTTCGATAAAAATGGATGATACTGAATACAATAGTCAGTTATTTGAAAATCAGTTTACCTCAAATTTGAAATCGGACGAGCTTTCCGGTAAAAATATTTATGAGACTGAAAAACCAAGTCTGTCATATAGAAATTGCCAAAAACCACCATAAAACCCGTTTTTTCAACATTTTCATTTTTAAAACCGCTGTATCTTCCCAAGGATTGGACATAGGACAATGATCAATGTGGAGACTTTTATGTAAAATTGTCTGGAAAATCGATTCCCACTACCGGTTTTCAAAAACTTTGACGTTTAGACCACTTTTCAAAAAAACAGTTTTAGTAAATGATTTTTGTATTTTTTTAGGAGAGACATACCATCCTCCATTTTTCGTCAGTCTTTTGGTTATATTTTAGGCTATTTCCTCAAAAATTTTGAACGAAAAAAAATCGTGACATCACCTTTAAATATAAGTTTTAGACTTTAAAAACCAAAAACTCTCATAGGTGTGGCGTGTATTTTTGTTTCAGTGTATTTTTTTCAGAAAGCCCGTCCAATTTCCTACAAGTTTGTCTTGGACCACTCTTTTGATACGACTCAACGGCTTCGAGATACAGTAATTTTTAAATTACTAAATACAAAAATACTTAAATACCTTACGCCCTTCTCAAATGTTATTTTCGAGTACTATTGGCTTCATATACACAAAAATGGCTTATATAGGTCTAGGATAACATGTCTACAAAGTTTCATTGAAATCGGAGAGGGTCGGGTACAAAAGTACCAGAAAAATTCCTGATTTGAGCTGGATTTGCTCTCATACAAAAAAAAAACTGTTTTAATTATCCTACCAAAATCAGTAACGTTAATCTCCTTTGTATTTTAAAATTATGGAAATTTTGTTTTTTTTTAAACTATATTTTGTAAAGAAAAGCTGACAGAATATAATGTTTGTGCTATTTGTTATGCAAATTTTGGCTACTTTTTTTTATTTTTTTGATTCTAAACAAAATAACAAACATGAACATAAAACTTTTAATACGTAGACTGTTTTCTTAAAATTATTTATTTGATTAGTCTATTTTGTCATTTTAATTGATCATTTATATTATTTAAAAAAAAGTAAATCTTTCCCAGTTCCTGAAAGGAACACCCTTGAAGAGTATCGGGGCCGGCATTTACAAAGCGGATTCAGTGGCAGTTTCCTTCTCAACTTAATGTTAACATGTTAAGGTTAATGTTAACATTCCATAGGTCGCCTCCCTAAGGTGTCGTGATAAAGTCCAGTTTGTGACGATACACTACCTTCCCTTTACCAAGCAATTGATTCTAGAAGGGAAAAGATCACCAGTTGTGTTGGTCCGAGCCGGGATTTGAACCCCGATCTACCGCTTGCGAGGCGGAAGCGTTACCACTGGGCTACGTGGCTCGGCCCAGAAATATTATTTATATATTTCAAATTTTTATTAGAACCGTCAACCAGGGCGACTTTGATGTCCGGAGTGACATCAATAGGTCGAAGATTTTTTTTTTTGAAAATGGAAACAAATTAAATACAAACGGAATGGTCAGGAACTGAACTGGCTTGGTAGAAAATTGAGAAGTAATTGTCAACAAATTTAGAAATGTTTTGAAAGTTAGTTAACTTTAACTACAAAAAACATTGATAAAAAAGGATAATTTATATACTCTCGTCATGTTTTTTTTTTTCTAAATAAAATAAATATAGTCTTATAATTGGTTGGTTTGTCGGATTCTTAGAATATTTTTTCAATAAAACGAATCAACAGTGTTTCAAATGAGTGATAGAAAAGCTATCAATTGATTATCTCCGCACCAAAAAACATCCGAGAGTATAGCGGCCGTCACTATAGCTTGTGAGATCTCTTCTTGTGTCTCGTGATTCCCAGCGATGTCATTCTCTCTCTATCAATTCTCCCCTTTTCCTCGACTATGCGCTCTCACCGCTGAGTATCTTAATCTCTCCAAAAATTGCAATGAAAGAACGCGAGATGGCAATTAGGAGCCGACCACGCATGATGTCCCGTTAAACTGCGTTTGCGAAATTGGTTTTGTGGCGGCTTTTGCGGTTAAACGCTGTTGCGGTAGGATGATCGTGGAAGCGAGAATAAGAGAGAAAAGGAAATTGTCTTCGGCTATGTTCGGCGCTGAGATTTTCAATAAGAAGAGAAGAGTAGGTGCAATTGAGGCATGAATATTCAGGCGGGTTAATTGCAGTTGCTGAGAGCTGATATTTTGATATTTTAACAACCCTGCGAACCGATAAAATTAGTTTCAAAGTTTCATTTTGAAAATAAATTCGAAAATATTTTGGCGTTTTTAGTCGAACAAGTTGCTTCGTCAATTTGGAAAATTTATTTAATCATGGTTGATTTCAATAAAAATTGAAATGTTTATTGACTTTACTTAAAATTTATATCCATGTAGCTAAAAGTTAATTAACTTAGTTAAACGAATTTAATTGCGATTTTTGTCTAATGACACGTTCTATGCCCAATTTGATAAAATCAACTTTTTCACCATTTTTATTGAGCAAATTTTGGTATCAAAATTATGTCATCTATTTTTGTAATTGAAATAAGCAACTTTTGGTACCATTAAAGTATAATATTCGCAATTTTTGGAAATGTTATGTAAAATATTACAAGGAATCATCGAAAAATATGTTCAGATATGAGCTCTTTGGTCCCGAGACCTTCAGCAAATTATTTTTTTGACCTTTTCAAAAACTCATCTAGTTTTTTTTTGGACTTCGACATATATACAAAAAATAATAATGGTCTAATTATTTGGGCCAAAAACCTCCACTTCAAATTTTAACCAAATCAAAGCACTTTTGATTTGGAGACTTCCTGTTTGACGTGGAATGGCACAACTTTTCTCTAGTAAGAAAGAAAAAAAAAAACAGACTACCGGAAAGTCTCCCAACTCCTCCTAGCCCGAAATCGATTACCAACATTCCAACGCGACTTTTCGACAAAACTTCATAGCTGCTGTAAAACTGCCAAACTGTCATTCTATTTCACGTGTGAGCGCAGTTGGAGAGCGGTACTCCACGACGGGGAAGACAAATCGACAAAAGCTTCCCAAGCTCCTTCCGAGAGTAGCGGGCTCCTTCCAATGGGGGCCCATTTTACGAACCAACCATAATGTGTGCGGTTCGGAAGAAGGGTTATCGATTTAATTGAGATCGAGGTGAGGCAACCTTTGGCAAGTGTTTTGAAAGTCGAACAGTTCAACACAATACGTGAATTGAGGGGAGAGCAGAAGCAAAAAAAAAACGTGACTGAGAACTTGGAGCTTGTCGGCCGAAGCTCAGCATTGGAGCTTTTTCGAAAGCATTTTCAAGCAGTTCAACGGGGGTGATCAGCCCTCTGTCACTGCCGCCATGTTTATGAAACCAAAATATTCGATGACGAACATCAAGAAAACAAAGAAGAAAACGAAGGTGTCTACTGTCAGATTTTGAAAAATAAACAAAGTGCACAGACGTTTCTTAAAAAATGTACTTTTTCCAAGAGTGTGCCACTTCAGGTTTTCGGCACGGTTCTGGCACGGCGCCAGCACTTTTGAGCCCCGAGCCCACTTTTTTGCAAATCTGGGTAACTTTTGTTGAAAGTGTAAATCGTTTGACGTTTTCTTACGTCAAGCTCGGTTTCGGATTTTGTTTGTTTGTATTTGCCAACTTTTGTCGTAAAAAAACGGTTCGTACGGTTTTGTGACTGATTCTGGCCGGAAGTGGAATGTTCTCGGGATTCTGCTAGTGCTGATTTTTGGTGTAAGCGACTCGTTTTTTCTTCCCACTGTTTCTTGTATAATTTTCCTGTTGTGGTCCGGAACCAATTTCATATTTTTCCAGTGCCACCATCGCTGTTTTTTGACGAGAACTTGCAGAGATGGAGCAGCTGCAATTTCATTTCACGGAGCTGGAGAAACAGTCCACGCTGTTCAACTCGATGCGGTTCATGATTGGGGACATAACACTGCCGGATACGCCAATTGCAAGAAAAACAAAATTTGCAAGCACGCGTGGCTGACCGATCATAAGCTGAGAATGTCCGAAGGGAACACTTAGACGTCGAGACGCCTCAAGAACGGCGCTTGTGTTCGACCTTGTGCTAACGACCCACGTGACGGTAAACATGCGGATCTCGCGACGTGCCTCAGACGTCTGCGCCATTCCCACGCAGTCACGGCCATGCTCATTCATCGTGAAGGACGATTTCATCCAACCTCCGTCGGGTTGTGTGACGCCCACAAATGGACCTGCACCGCCGATCTGCTGAAGTCGATCGCAGCGGTACGAAGTTCTAGCGTCAGCGAAGAGTGGACCACGGCGTGGGTGTTACATTTTCCGCACGAAATCCACATTTCGGGAACGCTTTCTTCGCGCCAGAAGCTAATACCACCGGTAAGTACACCAAACATTAATCGATTTTGAATTTGTAGGTTAACGTAATCTTAATTCCGCAGATCCGATCAAGCGAGAATTCGTACATTGACGACGACTTTAGCCAGGGCCAGCTGCAGCAGCTGTTGGCCGATCACGCAAACTTTTTAGATAAAGCCGATCACAGCATCTACCCGGAGCAGACGATTTACGATACGAAAGAAGATACGCAAGAAGGCAGCAAAGGGGACCAAGAAACCACTCTTTGGTGGTCCGGAACGTGCTGGCTACGACGGTCTCTAGGTCAACTATTGTACGGGTGGTTCTGCAGGAAGTTCCGGGAGTTGATACGATGCTGAAGAATATTGAGAACGCAATTGAAGAACCTCGTGAAGATCATGGACAATTAGAGGTTGAGGAGCTTATTGATTCGCTACCCCGGCGAGGGTTCCGAAGTTTGGCCCCGTCGGGGAATCAGCAATTCGACCGGCACCGAGTGTGGGTGCTGGCCGTGTACAAAAAGCAGTGGATAAAGTGCCACTTGAAGTAGGGAGCGCTGAGGGTCGTGAGATGAAACGTATTCCCCCCACCTCCATGTGAACAAGTATTCACACTAATACAAATTATTGTATGGAGCGAGGACAAACCTGAATCATATTTTATGGATGGACCCTACGGTGTAAAGAAAGGAAATATGTAGAAAAATAAAAAAGTTTTACCAAGTACACTCAACCCCCGGTGGTTGGTCACTTTTTCGTTTGACACTTTTTAGTTTGTACCCCGTTGGTTGGTCGAAGTCAAACTAAAAAGTGACGAACTGTCACTTTTTACACGGCGCTCACGCACACCATCAAAACAAACGTTTGATAATGTGTGTGAACTCCGTGTAAAAGGGGTGTCAAACTAAAACGTGACCCCGTTCGTTTGACAACAGTTGGTGTCAAACCATCGGGGTTTGAGTGTATAACGTTTATCAATAAAAGCGACAGGGCGGATTGCAGGTTCTCAACAATACGGCGCCCGATCCGATGATCAAGAAAATGATGGCGTCTGGTGGGACCGTGATCAACTTTAAGCGCGTTTCCACGTTCGGGTTCTACGAGTAGTTGGTGTTGTTAATTTCTTTATTTCCGGCAGCTTTAACCTTTCGGTTATTCGCTGCCCATTCTACGAGTAGGTATGAGTAAGTTTTGTAGCTCTGCTCGATGACCACAAGAAAGAGGCTCAATCGATGAATAGGACCAGAAACAATGTTCGGAGACGGCGAAGCTTTCTGCTTTATTTTTAGCATTCTGGACCAATTCTAAGGCATCCTGACGGGTTGCGGCGAGGGAGCGGTGATGGTGGTGGCGGTGGCAGTGGCCGAGGAGGTGGCATATCCGGCAAATCGAAACAGAACGCAAGAGGAGTAACTCAAACGTTCCGAGGCGCACGCGGTTCTGCAAGGTGTTGCCCAAGGTGGGATTTCCGAGTCCGCACTATTGCGAAATCGTTTCATCTTAAAACATCCTCCCCTTCACCCCCTTATCATCTTTAATTATAGAATTGTAAAAGAACATGGCACATGGATTATACAATAAATAGAACTAAAACATGTCAGACCCGCCAGGACCTAAGTGTCACTATCGGATTCCGACAAGAATATTAATCCGGTCTCAGGAGATCCCGTTCCGGTTCAGCTGCTTCTCCGGCGAAATAAAGCTGCTGATACTGACTCAATAAGAACTGGCGTATCAGAACGTCACTGTCCGTGGCCATTACTATCCACTATCAGGTCCAAATCTCCTCCACCGAATTTTTACGACCATTTTCGTCCTGTATTCAACCAAGTTCGAGTCCGTCATCGAGTGGTCAATATCGCAATATTTGCTTGGTACTTTGCCGCAGGCGTGGTTGGCGGAGGTGCTGTAGTTGCCGCCGTCGTCGTCACTCTTAGCGTTTGAGCACTCGAGCAGGTAATCCAAGTTGCAATCTGCACCTGCAAGTCGCGCAAGACCGTTGTGGTCTCCTCATTGCAATTCTCCTTCCCTTGGCTGACGATTAGTCCGGGACACTTGCTCGCACAACATTGGCAGATCTTCTTCTGATCACCAAACGTCTCAAAGTTGTAGTTGAAGGTGAGCTCTTAGCAATGGCGGAGAAAAGAGTAAGAAGAGTCAGTTGTAGAAAGTGTTTTACCGGGATTTTGAAGAACTTACCGCCTTGAGATCCTTGAGGGCAAACAGCCCCACGGATTAGCTTCCGCCGACCTTCCACATCAGCATCTCGCAGTTGGGCTTGCACGAGTGGTTGATGAACTGGGCCAAGTTCCAATTGGGCCCCGCGTCGATCGTCAGCTTCGAGTCCACCGTCAGAAAGTTGACATTTTTGTTCTTTTGCTCCTGCTTTTGCTTTATCCGCCGCGCCAACTCCTTGTTGTTGATGACTTCTCGTACTCGATCACAAACTGACCATGGTGGATGTCCTTCTATACGACCAGACCCCGCTTGTTGGGTATCCATTGGGCCGCCAGTGCCGGGTACTGCTCCCGTTTTAAGCACTGGTTCTGGCAACTTTCGCCAGCTGGACAAATCTTCGGATTGCCCTTCACGAGCAGCGCCCGGTTGATGCAGTTCGAGTCTAGCCCGCACTGGTCCGTGTTCGACGATTTGCACTCACAGATTGAATCCTCCTGTTGAAATAGACATCAGATATAACAATTGATACGGAAAACCATCCCCTCGACAAACTCACCTCCTCGTCTCCGGCCGCGTTTTGCTCTCTCAGCGAAGCAACATACTTGTTGGACTTGATCATCACGTACATCGGCGATTCCAAGACGTAATTTGTAGATTCACCTCCGGTTAATACGCCCAAAGTCGTGCGTGTCGAAGAAGTGCACGTAAATGTCCGTTTGCTCGTGTTTCCGCCGGAACACTAAGTCTGGGACCGCTGGCGGAGGCATCGTGAGCGCAGGCCAGAATTTTATCATGGAATATTTGGCCCAGACGATCTCATCGTACAGGTGCAGTCGGCCGGATTCGAACTCTCCGCAGATGAAGCGACCTTCCGGCGGGTTGAACTGGAGGCACACGAGGGGGTAGGCCGTCAGACAGATTTTGCAGCAGATGATACTTCCGCCCTTGCAGCACAGGAAACTCCAGTTGACGTTGATTGAGCACTGCTCGAGTAAGTGCTAAGGGCAGATCGTGGTCGACGTGGCCAGCAGCTGGGATCCGACGGGCACCGCTTGGCATCCGGGTGGTCCGAAAAAAACGCGTTGAATCTCCGCAGGAAAAAAATGTGTTTGGTTTTGTTTTGATGTTTTTGGCTGACAGTGACAGCTGTTGTACGATGCACGCTAAATTGATTTCCAAAAATCGGCTACTTTTCAATCAATGTTCCAGACACGGTTCCAGCTCGGTGCTGGCTCCGCGCTCGAGGTTTCAGCACCGAGCTCGAGGTTCCAGCTCCGGCAGAACCGAAGTGTCACCCCCCTAGACTTTTTCTCATGTAACACTTGCTGCATGTCCAGGACTCTTTAAAGAATGTTCCAACCGAGTCGATTCCAAGAAATTTTCGATCCCAAGTCCCAGATTTTCCCGGTTGATTCGGATTTTTCCTCTAAATTGGTTAAAACTACTCCTGCTTCTCCGGTTGCTCATCCCGCCATCCGATTCAAGAGCTCCTTCGACTCCGGCCTCATAAACACATTATATGCCCGGAAATTTGCCCTAGATAAAAAGGCCACTCGCGTGAATTTTATAATAAATTTACACCAAATATTATTTTTGGTTAACCTCTTTCGCATTCGCCATTTCCCTATTTTGATGTAAACAATCAGAAAACACCAATACTAATTCAACCAAAGCTTTGTTGATGGTGGGCTCTTCACACATACTTATGCACATTCTCTATCCGATGCTTTGTTTATGGTGGGCTCTTCACACATACTAAAGCGTGGGCTCTTCGAGGTTTTGGTGACTGTCAAACGTTCTATACATTTACAGTGGTGCCAGGGGGCTGGGGGTGATGCACAAGGTGAACTCTCAAATGCACTTTGAAGACTGGTTTGAGCTGTGTTTATAGATCGGAATCTGCTGGACAATGAAAATGGATCCTGACAGCCGCAAAATGATCGTGATTTAGACGCTTGAAGACGTCCTTGAAAAACAGCTCGTGTACTAACAGTTACTTCCTACCCTTGAATTGTCTTCAACAGGAGTACCATAAAAGTTGGAGTTTGAATCTTCAAACTTCAATCGCTGAATCTGCAAACCTAATTATAGGATCGTATAAAGCTGTAATAGAGTTTGTTTTGCGTGTTTTTATTTTCTATTTCACTTCTCACCTTTCCCAGTTCATGTACTCATGCCTAGCCAGTCTCTCGTGAGATTTTAGGTCAAGACTAAGCTTGAAAGCGAGGCTGCATCACGCACGTCGTCCAAAGTTGGCCATTGGACAGGTCTACTGGTTTTGTTTGGCACCAGCGCGAATTCACACGTCCTCGCGTGCGCCGAAAGGTCTTCGAAATTTGAACTTTCGACGCAAACTTGCAATGGGTGTTATACTTTTATTACAATCGCTTTACATAACGGAACCGAGCCCACCAGGGAGAGACAAAAGAGCAACTGGTGCTGGTGCTATTTTCGAGCCAAATTAGTGCTCATTTTGTATCTGTGGCCAGACAGCCAGATGCTTGTAGACTCGGGGGAAATTAAGTTGGTGACGACTTGTAACCTTTGGGCTTAAAGTCAGACTACTCTGGGAGGAAGGTGATGCCATTTGGCGGGTTGTTGTTCATGTACTTGTTGGATTTGATATAGGTAGGAATGGTCAAATATTTTGTTTTACTTTTGATAAAATAAGTTAAAAAATGAAAGCATTCAATATTTTGTTCTATTGCAATTCATGCATTTGCCGTTGACTGAGGACAATTTAAAAAAAATGATTTTGATTGTTTATCAAGTTGTGGATAAATAAGGCCATTGCAAATTTTATTTCAAGTCTTTTTTCTCAATTTGCCCAAAAAATCAGAAGGCAGACACAATTGACTAAAATTAATTTCTTTATTTAAAAAAACATCAACAATCGATCATAAACTTATTAGAATACTTTGTAGAACGCTTATTTTTGCATTTAAAAACAAATATAGACTTTTCATCTATTTAAAAAAATTTATAAAAAGAAGACAATTGGGATCGGTAAAATCTGCAAACGGTTAATAGTAGCATAACTGTAATGATTGATTTTTGTTTGAAAGTTCGAAAATGTGGCTTTTTCCGATTTTTTCCGATTTTTTTTATTTTTGCCTTGTTGTTCTTCGAAAAATAAAGCTTTTCTTGTGTTTTGCTTTTCCTGTTTAATTTTTTAGTATTTTTATTTGCATTTGTCTTGATTAGTTTATGCTTGTTTCTGACAATATTTTGCTTATTCTACCAACTTTCGCCATTTTTCTAATGTTTTTATAGTCACTTTTTCTTTTAAAATAAAACATAGTAATTGAAATAACAGCCCATGGTATGGACGTTTGAATAAAAAAAGTGTTTAAATATGCATTCTACACCTGCCCAGTTGTTTTGCAATCATTAGTTTTCACAATATCGAAGTATTGACGAAATTTTTGAAAAAAACACTTTTTGCTGTACTGTACAGCGAAATCTCACGAAAATTCAAAATGGTTTTGATCGATCCCAGACATACAAAATATGATTTTTAACGCAGGAAAATGCATTTGAATTTGTTTTCAGTTCATTAGATTTCAATTTACATTGAAATTTTTAAGTTTTTTGAAAACATATTTTTTGCCCCCTGATTTTTCAGACTTATTTGGGGACAGAAACTTTTAAAAATATGTGCAACGGCCTTATAAATAAATGGGAAGTATTTTCGTGTAAAACGTTCATTAAAATGTGAGTTTTTACAGAAAACTCTAATAAACTGAAATTGCAAACAAAATTTCTAATCGTTTGATAATCGTATTGAAATGGATGAAATTTGAGTATTTTAATTAACGCGAAATTTTGTATAAAATTAGTACCGTAAAATGGGGTGACTTTGATAGTCGCGGTTACATTGATAGGTTTGCATTTTTTTCGCAAAGTGAAGAATACAATTAAAATACGTAAGGAATGGTTTAGAATCATACTGACCGTGGTAGAGAAGCGTTCAAAGTACCTCAAAAAGAACATTTCATATAATTTTGAAAAGTTTAAAAAGTTAGTTTACTATAGTTGAGAAAATGTTGATAAAAGTCATTATTTTAAACATCTCAAAGTGTCATGATTTTTTCAATGAACACTTTTTTGAATCGGAAAACGGATTACGGATTCTTTGGACAATTTTCCACTTGGAGAAGGTATTTAACCTTTGTTTGTAAATAATAAATAATATGTGTTATTGAATCACAACTAACACAAATCTCCAAATTTAGCTGATCAAATTTCATGTAAAATGTGAAAACTTGTGATTCGTGCTTCGAATTCATAAAAAATGCAATATAAATCGATAATTTCATAAACAAAACTAGTTTTAACAAATTTCAGGCAAATTTCCGACTTTATAGCAATTTTACCTAAAATGTATGCTTGATTTTTTTTTAACAAGCATTGATTTTTTTCTTAAAACTGTATCAGCTACTTTAGTGACATAAAACGTACACATAATGTTTGAACATCTAAAATATGATTTTACGAAGCAAAACTATGACTATCAAAGTCACCCCGGAATTTAATCTAAGAATTTTAAAACTTTGTTTCAAAACACTATTGAACAAACTATTTTTTTCCAAAATAGTGCATAGACTTTGTGTGGCCTACCCCAGTACATGTTTTAAAAATAATAATCTTGAGAAAAACCTTACCTGCTGGAAAATATTCCAAAAACAAATTGAAATCCTATCAAAGTCACCCCGGTTTACGGTATTTCACATAAAAACGCTACTAAATTGAAAATGCATACAAATTTTAAATATTTGTTTATCTGTTTTTTCGACACTCAATTTAATTAAAACTTATTTTTTAGAATTTTAAGAGATTGTTTTTCAAACTGATGGTTTCTTTCTAAAACATAAGTTATTTCTTAATTTAAAAAAAAAAAAAATTCCATCAATGTTAATTTTACAAAAAAAAAAAAACAGTTTCGATTTTCTTCTTTAGACTTTTTCTGACTTTTTGTATTGGCCTTGCATAGATTGATAATCATGGAAATATTTAATTATAAATTGAAAAATAAAAATAACAAATCGCAGTAAGCCGGGCGTGTTGGCAGACGTGTTTTTTCTGCTGTCGTTTTTTTCTTTTTACGATGAGTTTTAAGGAAAAAAGGTTTTCTCAAGTTTTTGGACCAACGCGAACATTTTTGATTAGGCCAGTGGCCCAGTGGGCAGGTCAGTGGCGTGAAAGAGGCACGGAGAAGTGAATGATAGAGTATAGGATCTTGGTGAAAACACTGACTCAGGAGCAGTTGGACGTGCTGTACGAGGAACCGCTGGCATGACCAACGCCATGAAGGCCACGATGGGTTGCGTTCCAGATTTTTTCGCACTACGAATCGGCGCTAGAGGTTTGCTTTAAGGTTTCGCGCGGCAAGCTCCTGTTCGTGGCCAAAGATCAGGACGGGTGAACCCGCGACCAGACGCTTCACTAGGAACGAGCCCAAAGTTGGTTGCGTGGTGCACACGAATCCGACGACCATCGTCAACGCGGAAGAGTTTTACGCCCATCTGGATGTGATGGAGAATGGCACCAAGTTGACCGAGCTGCAGGCCCTACTGAATGACCTCCGGAACTTGAAGGCATGCCGTCCCCTGGACCACAAGACTTACACGACAGTAGGTGCCTGCTGGCACTGGAGGGAGAGATTGCGACAGTGTCTCTTCTACACTGGAATCTGAACGGTAGGGGTTCAAGAGGGTTGTGTTCCTCCTCAGGTATGCCTTTCCTTTTCAGATGTTTAAACTCAGCAGTTTTCTTAAAGGTGAGTCTGATTATTTTTTTTTGCAATATAGAATGATTACACGTGCACACATTTGAGCAAAAAAAGTTTAGCTTTTTAATTTTATATACTCACCAGATATTGGTGATCTATGTCATTACTTTTTAATTAATATTATCTAATCTACCAACAGTGAGCGAGTTGTGGCGCTATAACCACGGCATATAGTGTCCAGGGCATTCGTGGAAATACGATGTCCCATCCATGAGGTCCCGGAGCACCAAAACTTCTTAGCATGGTGCTCCCAACGATTCATTGCCTAAACAAACGGGAACGTGAGCGGGAGATCCCCACGTTTCTTCCTCCCCTGTAGATTCAGAACTGTGTTGTTGTTTGATCATTTATGCTCAAATTCAATCCAATTCAACGAATCATCTTTGCGGTAAACTTTACGCAGTAGGCCTGGCCGCTTTAACGTTTACGATGTTTCAATGCAATTTAATGCAATTGGGCACTGCAAATGTTAAAAATGACAAGAAGATGCTAGGCGTTAATCAACCTAAGGCATTCTCCAGGATGCCCTCGAAAGACTGGCTGCGATAGGGTTAGATTAGATTAGATTAGATTTATAAATTGAAAAATAAAAATAACATGAAATTTCTTATTTTTTTTTAACAATTTTAAAAAAGCGTTTCAGTCATGCAATTTCACGATAAGTACAAAATTAGAAAAAGAGAATCAGCGTTATGTGAAATTGTGAATATTTCAAGAAAACAATGCTCCATTTTTTGATAACATATCTGATTGAAATTCTAGCTCGTAAATAATTTAATGAATAAAACATTCATTTATGTTATAAATACCGTAAAATGGGGTGACTTTGATAGGTTTGAGATTTTTCCGCAACATAAAGAGTACTAATTAAATACGTACGGAATGCTATGGAATCATACTGACCATGATGGAGGAGTGTTCAAAGTATTTCAAGAAGAAGTTTTTACAAAATTTTGAAAAGTTTAAATAGTTAGTTAACTATAATTATGAAAATGTTGATGAATAGCATTATTTTAATATTCTCAAAGTGTAATGAAGTTCTCAATGAACGTGATTTCCAATAAGTTGTGTAAATAATAAATATTATGTGATTTTGAAATATAGTAAAAAATTAGCTTAAAATTAATAGGCATTTTCAGTAGAACAAATTTTATATAAAACGTGATTTTTTTATTCATGTTTCGAATTCAGTTTAAAATGAATCGATAATTTTATAAACAATTCTAGACTAAACGAATTTCAGGCTAAATTGTAACATTTATACAACTTTACCTAAAAGTTATGTATTTTATTTAAAAGCTTATAAACTAAGTTAACTAAACATAAGCATCCTTAGCGATGGTAAATTTCACGTAAAAATAAAATTTGCATGCCTTAAATCTGATTTTAACAAGAAAAACTATGACTAGTCACCCTGGAATTCACAACATAAATTTTCAACGCAACTATATTTTGAAGCACTGTTGAAAAAACATTTTTTTCAAAAATAGTGCATGGGCCGTGTGTTGCCTACCCTAGTAAATGTTTTAAAAATAATTATGAAGTTGTGATTTATAAATGCTAGCTTAGGACACAATAAAACACAATTTCATATACCTAAGTAGCATAATATTAGTGATTTTGGGTGAAAACGTGGCTAAAACCATTAATGTCACAAACCGGTAGCAATGGCACTTCAAGCAAGCATTTTTTCTTATTTGTAAAAAATACAAGTTTTTTTTAAATACAACTCTAATATGTTTAGAAAGCTAACTTAACTTTTCTTGCAGGGTCCCTACATGACACAAGTGCTGTTATAATTAGCTGCTAGCCAATTACCAGCGACACGGTGGACATCATAACTCTCCGTTCGTTGGTCATGACCTCGCGCCACGAAAGCGATACTGCTAGTCTGGAAACAGAACGCTTTATCCCTGACATACTCTGCTTGCTCTATGCTTGTTTTTGGTTAAAATGGCTAAAATGTTTATCTTCAAATGGTTTTGGTTGTGATCTTTTTAACAAGTAATGCTCAAGCATTACTGAAATTTCTGAGGCTGCAGTTTGACCATTATTTCAATAATGTTAACCAAAAGAGCACAACACTTACAACTTGGAGGCTCGCCTCTGTACAAATCTGGGTTCTCGCTGCGCTGACCAGCTCAGCCAAAGAACATTTTTGTTTGCATCGACTTGGGAAAGGTGACCGAGAATGGCGGCGCGGGTTGAAGGCATCAGACTGGTTGATCTTTACGACGATATCTGCTCTACAGTGCAGGAATGATGTCCAGCGTGGGTAATGAGCTTGAGAGTTGGATGTCAGTCGGATGACATTTACCAAATTAAGCTACTTCTAGACCTTCGTAGGATCGGCGTGAATTGCGAAATTATTATTCGTTCTACTCAGCGTGGTGCAATGCTTGTTATCATCAGTTTAATTCCGGTATGTTTATCGCAAAAATGAACAGCAAGTGTAACAGCAATTATGAATTCATTATGGAATGGCGTGTCAAGCTCACATGGACTGATAAGCAAAGCGCAAGTTATGTTGAAAATGGGTTTATCGTTCGAGTAACCGGTTGAGGAAGTTTAGGAACCTTATTGTTGTAAAGTTTTTTTTTGCAATCCAACTCATTGCTCTCAGGATCGTCTAAAAATAGATAATTCTCATGGGAATTCCCCCAACAGATCCATTTTCTCCCCATGGACCGGTTGTCCATGATCTTCCCCAGCGAAACACATAAAACTGAACCTTGTCCAGAGCAGTTAGTCCACTCTCGTTGAATCGCTGGAAAGACCATGACATTTCGTGCCTTCAGGATTACCCTGCTGTTGGTGTATTTTACGACCATCGGGTCCAGTTTCGCCGCCCGTAAAGATCTGGACCAAGATGATGGTGAATTGGCCACCGGTTTTGGATACGAGCTGTTGATTGCCAAAATGGAATTCCTCGAGCAGAAGTAGGTCGCCGCGGGTGTTTCGGGACGATTAATCTTACTTACAACTTGTTTTTATCTCTCTTTTCCTTTTTTTTCGCAGGGTTTCTCTCCTCGAAGCCACCGTGACCGATTTGAAGGGCAAGCAAACTGGAATTTGCGAGGAATTAACGTCGTGTTGTGCGAGGTGTTTGGGTAATTTTACCGGACCTGGGAGGAGTACAAGCAAGGATTCGGCGAACTCAAGGGAGAGTTCTGGCTCGGATTGGACAAGATTCACAGAATCACCAACTCAGCCTCCTTCGAGCTAGTATTCGTTCTAATCGACCGAGACTTGACCCGGCTGCATGCACACTACGACCTCTTCAGGATCGGCAACGAATCGGAAGGGTTCATCATCGACCAACTCGGCGCGTACAAAGGAACCGCGGGAGATTCGTTCCGCTACCACGCCGGCATGAAGTTCACCACCTGGGATCGCAAAAACGACAAAATTCCGGGAAGTTCCAACAATTGCGCGGTCACGTTCCACGGAGCTTGGTGGTACAACAACTGCCAGACCAGGTAGGCTTCCGAGAAATTCCCCCAGACAACTCAAGCCATAATCGCGTACTTTTCAACGTTATTCACAGCAACCTGAACGGGCGGTACCGCGGGGATGGAGAGTCGACCTGCTGGAATACCCACAATCCGCCCAGCCACGGCTGGTGTCATGGTTTCAGTTCTACGAAAATTATGATACGGCGGAGCGTTAAATAAAGAGCGAAATACGTTCTTTTGATGTTCTGTGGTTGAGGTCTGCTCATTTGGTTTTCACACATACCCCATACCCTCTCTGTGTTGAAATTCTGGCGATTATTTACCTGGGTAATCGTGAAATGAAACGATAATTGGATAAAGCAAACCATTTATCATCATCCAATTGCGAAACATATGTGGGAATAATTAATTACGCTTGGTTTAATTGCTTTGGGTATGTTTATCCATGAATTTGGAAATGAGTTGGTGAAACGGCGTGGAAGAGATTAGTTTTATTGAATAAAACTTTATGTTTTTTTTGCATATTTGTCTAAAAATAATACATCATGGTGCTCTTTTAGGCTCGCGAAAGGCATTATCACAGAAATTTTAGTGACAACAAGTTAAAAATAAAATTTTGATTTACACAGAAAAAAAAAAATGATGGTAATATTCATCAGGAAATGGTGACAGATTTTGCGGCAAAATAAATGATAAATTTTACCCCAGAAAATGATGAAGTTTCATCAGTTTTTGATGAATATTCATCAGGTTCACATTTTTACACATTTTTTTTGTAAAATTACTCAAAAAAAGAGGTAATAGGGGAAATATACCCATTTTAATCACACTAAGCCGTTCGACCAATTCTCATCACTTTTGCCATTTTTCGCTATTAAATCAACATTTTCAGATGTATCAACAATGAAGAGTTGCTTGCTCACTTTTATTTGAGCTATTTATTACTTTGGAACAGTCAAAAACACTTTATTTAAGCTGTAATTCATGATCAAAGTGCTGATAGGCCGATAATAGAAATAGGCTGAGAAAGGGTATAGTTCCCCTATTCAACCTACCAAATTTTCAACATTCCAAAATTCAACTTTTTTTTTCTGTGTAGGTGCTTCGAGTGATGAATGATTCCATTTGAGATGCTGGGTGGAAATACATGTTTTTCTCATGTTTTGATTATTCAAAGATTATATTTGGAAATATATATTCCGATATTGTATTGGAAATAGTAACATCACAAAAATTTATAACAGTATTTAAAGCGAAAGTTTCTAATGTTGAGCAAGTTAAGGTTTCAGTCCTAATTCTATACAGTTTGCTCTTTTTCACTGTTTCAACACATTATTTTGCTAAGTGGATGGGAACTTGCTTGCTTGACGGATTCACATGCTTTCACTTCAATTAATAAAAAAAAAATTATTTAAAAAAAACATGATGACTTTTTTGTTCATCTTTTAAAATGTTTGGCATATTTTGCCTTCCTCATCTTACTGAGGAAATGCTATAAAATCACTCGGAAAATGAAACTTCTTAATTTGACGTCCTAGACCCACCTTCATGTATACCTATCGACTCAGAATCAAATTCTGAGCAAATGTCTGTGTGTGTGGTGGGATGTTGATCAAAAATTTTCACTCAATTATCTTGACATTGGCTGAACCAATTTTGTCCGTTTTGGCATCATTTGGTCTGTCTTGAAGTCCCATAAGTCGCTATTAAAAATTATGCAGTTTAGTAAAGTACTTCAAAAGTTATGCTAAAAAAACGATTTTAACAATAGTCCGGAAGATTGTAAAAAGGGTGGTTTTTGTAAGAAAACCCGTCATGCTATACATTTTCAGAAACCTTTCCAACGCGTCCAAGACATTGAAGATCTGACAAATCTATCATAAGTTATAAGCACTTAAGTGTTATTTATACGCTTTTTATATGCCAGATCTCAGATATGTTGATGAAAACGTTGTTCGGATCTCTCATGCGACCTATCGTTGGATAGGTATTCAAAAGAGCTTTCCAACGCGTCCAAAACATTGAAGATCTGACAATCCTATCGAAAGTTATAAGCACTTAAGTGTTATTTACGCACTTTTTGCATTTTAGATAGCACCCTTTAAATGTGATGAAGGCGCCAACCACCTAAGTGTGGATTAAGTAACGTTTTTTTTCTGTATAAATGACGGTTGTGTGTTTTTGCATTTCATGATGCATGAACGATACATATAGCTGCGATTTTTTTTTTGAGATGTATTATTTGCATTTCCTCCCTCTAAACCCCGTCAACAATCGAGAGATAAAAACATTGAATAAACTATTTTAATCAAAGGCCTTAAAGAAAACTAATATAATTTCAAAAAAACCTTACTTAATCCAACATAAAGTAGTTGATACCTTTCATGTCATAATCCAAAGGAGCAATATCCGACCTTCAAAATAAGATAATAAAAAAAAACATTTGATCAATTTTCATCGTAACTTTTAATTTTTTTTGTTAAACTAAAGCTACGGGACCCGAAACTAAACCGAATAAAAATAACCCGGGAAAATCGTTCAGCCAAAAAAAAAAAAAAAAAACAAAAAACTATTTAACAATCAAATTTAATTTGTATGATTTGCGAGAATTTTTTTAAGACATTAATTAGAGAAATTTATTTCTGTTCTTTTTGACTTGGATTCTGAGTAGAGTTTGGAAAGAGATTTTAGTTCTGAAGGTATTTTATTTGAACTACACCCAGAATTGGGCATCGGCATACGAGAGGATAAAGAGCACGATTCGGTAGTAAAATGGTACTGTGTGCGGACGGAGAGGATAAATCCCGAAATTACCGAGAGTACTTTACTCATGGTTCATTTTCCAAAAAAGTTCATCTATCAAAAAAAAAGTACCGGTACCAAGACTCGAACCCCAAATTCTGTCGTGAAACAACCTACTTTTCCTGTCAAGCGATGAAACGGACTACTTTTCTATATAAAAAATAACAGAAGGGAAAATTATTACCTTTCAAAATCGAAAATTAACATTTTTCCATATTGTTTTGTTTTGATCGGTGAGTTTACTGGATGTTTGACATAAAATTCCATTTAAAAGGCATTTTTTGAAATTGCAAAAAATGTTGTAAGAAACTCGTTGCAAAACTGTATTTTGTCAGAACTCCTCCTGCTTATTTAATGTTCTACTCGTGCTGCAAAAATATTTTTGCTATTCCGTCGTGAAACTGTTTACTTTTCCTGTCATTCTTGAACGACGAAACAGCCTGCTTTTCTGTACCAACAATAAACGAATCGAATTTTTACCCTTTTCAAAAGTAATGCTGAAAAGTTGTACTTTTCAGCACTGAAATGGATGCCGAAAAGTTAAACTTTTCAGCACCTGTTTAGAAAAGTTATACTTTTTAAAAATCTTTTGATTTTACCGATTCACTGACTCAGTGCAAGGTTATTTGTTATATAATTCTGTTCTAAGGGTGCTTTTCAGAATTGCAATTACGTTTTATGGAACTCGTTGCAAAACTTGTTTTTTTCATCATTTATCGTATTAAGACTTGTGCTGAAAAATTCCTCTTTTTACAACTTGTTCCATAAACGGATAATTTTTTGAAACGAGTTGCATAAACTACCGAGTCAAAATTGAAGAGAAGCAGCCCGAAACTAAACCGAATAAAAATAACCCGGGAAAATCGTTCAGCCAAAAAAAAAAAAAAACAAAAAACTATTTAACAATCAAATTTAATTTGTATGATTTGCGAGAATTTTTTTAAGACATTAATTAGAGAAATTTATTTCTGTTCTTTTTGACTTGGATTCTGAGTAGAGTTTGGAAAGAGATTTTAGTTCTGAAGGTATTTTATTTGAACTACACCCAGAATTGGGCATCGGCATACGAGAGGATAAAGAGCACGATTCGGTAGTAAAATGGTACTGTGTGCGGACGGAGAGGATAAATCCCGAAATTACCGAGTACTTTACTCATGGTTCATTTTCCAAAAAAGTTCATCTATCAAAAAAAAAGTACCGGTACCAAGACTCGAACCCCAAATTCTGTCGTGAAACAACCTACTTTTCCTGTCAAGCGATGAAACGGACTACTTTTCTATATAAAAAATAACAGAAGGGAAAATTATTACCTTTCAAAATCGAAAATTAACATTTTTCCATATTGTTTTGTTTTGATCGGTGAGTTTACTGGATGTTTGACATAAAATTCCATTTAAAAGGCATTTTTTGAAATTGCAAAAAATGTTGTAAGAAACTCGTTGCAAAACTGTATTTTGTCAGAACTCCTCCTGCTTATTTAATGTTCTACTCGTGCTGCAAAAATATTTTTGCTATTCCGTCGTGAAACTGTTTACTTTTCCTGTCATTCTTGAACGACGAAACAGCCTGCTTTTCTGTACCAACAATAAACGAATCGAATTTTTACCCTTTTCAAAAGTAATGCTGAAAAGTTGTACTTTTCAGCACTGAAATGGATGCCGAAAAGTTAAACTTTTCAGCACCTGTTTAGAAAAGTTATACTTTTAAAAATCTTTTGATTTTACCGATTCACTGACTCAGTGCAAGGTTATTTGTTATATAATTCTGTTCTAAGGGTGCTTTTCAGAATTGCAATTACGTTTTATGGAACTCGTTGCAAAACTTGTTTTTTTCATCATTTATCGTATTAAGACTTGTGCTGAAAAATTCCTCTTTTTACAACTTGTTCCATAAACGGATAATTTTTTGAAACGAGTTGCATAAACTACCGAGTCAAAATTGAAGAGAAGCAGCCCAGAACCGAGTTAGATAGCAACGCATCTGGAGACAGTTCATGACCCGCAGATTGTCCGAGCAGTAAAAGTAAAGTTAGGGCATAAACTACTAGCTGAATGTTACGAAAATTTTATTTGCTGATGTCTGAAAATATTTTTTCCTGATTTTATGTAATATTTTACACAACATATATGGGTAATTCTCCGCCAACTCACACAGCAGTTGCCCCGACCCCTCTTCGATTTGCGTTAAACTTAGTCGTAAGGGGTAACTTTTGTCCCTGATCACGAATCTGAGGTCCGTTTTTTGATATCTCGTGACGGAGGGGCGGTACGACCCCTTCCATTTTTGAACATGCGAAAAAAGAGGTGTTTTTCAAAAAAATTGCAGCCTGAAACGGTGATGAGATAGAAATTTGGTATCAAAGAGACTTTTATGTAAAATTGGACGCCCAATTTAATGGCGTACTCAGAATTCCGAAAAAAAGTATTTTTCATCGAAAAAAACACTAAAAACGTTTTAAAAAATTTCCCATTTTCCGTTACTCAACTGTACTAATTTTGGAACATGTCATTTTATGGGAAATTTAATGTGCTTTTCGAATCTACATTGACCCAGAAGGGTCATTTTTTCATTTAGAACAAAATTTTTCATTTTAAAATTTCGTGTTTTTTCTAACTTTGCAGGGTTGTTTTTTAGAGTGTAACAATGTTCTACAAAGTTGTAGAGCAAACAATTACAAAAATTTTGATATATAGACATAAGGGGTTTGCTTATAAACATCACGAGTTATCGTGATTTTACGAAAAAAAGTTTTGAAAAAGTTGGTCGTCATCGATCATGGCCGTTCATGGTCACCCGCGACAGACACGGACGACGAAACAAAGAGAAACGCAAAAAGTAACTTTTTCAAAACTTTTTTTCGTAAAATCGCGATAACTCGTGTTGTTTGTTAGCAAACCCCTTATGTCTATACATCAATTTTTTTGTTATTGTCTGCTCTACAACTTTGTAGAACATTGTTACACTCTAAAAAATAACCCTGCAAAGTTAGAAAAAACACGAAATTTTAAAATGAAAAATTTTGTTCTAAATAAAAAATGACGAAAAGAACATTAAATTTCCCATAAAATGACATGTTCCAAAATTTTGTACAGTCGAGTAACGGAAAATGGGAGAATTTTTAAAAAGTTTTTAGTGTTTTTTTCGATGAAAAATACGTTTTTTCGGAATTCTGAGCACGCCATCAAATCGGGCGTCTAAGTTTACATAAAAGTTTCTTTGACACCAAAATTCTATCTCATCACCGTTTCAGGCTGCAAATTATTGAAAAATACCTCTTTTTTCACATGTTCAAAAATTGAAGGGGTCGTACCGTCCCTCCGTCACGAGATATCAAAAAACGGACCTCGGATTCGTGATCAGGGACAAAAGTTACCCCTTAGGACAAAGTTTCACGCAAATCGAAGAGGGGTCAGGGCAACTTTTCCCGATTTCGTGTGAGTTGGTAGAGAATTACCCATCTAAAAATTGTGAACATCCATTAACAGGATTCTGATGTATGATTTTTTTGAAATTAAAAACTGTATAAACGGAAAAATGACAAAAACGGCCAAAATCAACTTTTTTCCACAAAAAATGCGATAACTTTAAAATGTAACGATGATTTATACATTTTTGGGTACCGTCATCAGGTGTGATCGTGGGTCTTGGGGGTGAGATTGTGCCATACAGAAATGCTGAAATTTGAATGACTCAATCTCACCCCTCAGACCCAATGTCACCCCTGATGACGGTACTAAAATCTTTGGAATTGAAATAAAACAACGCAAAAATCCTTTTCATGTCATTCGATAATTCTTAGATTTATGCAAACGAATTTGATTTTTTTCCTAGAATTTCGAAGAATTAATTCTTGACTAAAGCCTAATTTCAATATTTCCATGATATTATGAATTGAATTTGGCACAATTTCATGGTAATTCGGTATTGGTTACAAATGTGCGAAGGATCTTTTTTGGTTGTAAAATTATGGCTATTTTTTGTCATTTCAAATAGTCCTTTTATAGCACACTGATATGAAATTTCTTACTAAATGGGAATAATCGTTAATTATTTTCAAAAATACTTAAAAGAAATAAAAAAATGGAATTTGAATCCTGCAACCAATTCTCCAACAATATCAAGTTGAAGTCCGTATAGAACGATGAGCAGGATAAGCAGTTGGTTTACATGTAATTTTTCAGCTCACTGCATTTTCAATAATATGATAATTGAATTGTTAAAGTCTCATCCTATAACTAACCTGCCTCCACCAGCAACACCTTCCAGTTCTTGATCTCGGACAGTCGCGATGCAATCACCGACCCACCGGAACCCCCACCGACGACTATGAAATCGTACTCAAAGTCTGTGTTCCGGGTCGTTTTACTCTGTGGAAAAAAAAACACGTTAAAAAACGGATCAGTGCCATTGACTCCAACGTCCCATCTAGCAAGACGACATACCTTCATCCTGCCGCAGGGATCCTCCAGGTCGCACTGGGACCGGATAAACACCTCGAGCAGCCCCATGAACAGCATGTACTGCGATCCACCGCAGAGTGCCGCCAGTGTGGCCCCGACGGGGGGCATCATCGGACACGCGCAGGACGACATCCTGCCGACGTTTAAGGCGGGAGGCCTCTGCCAAGATCTGCAAGTGAAACGGAGAAGAAGACATACGGTTCAGAGCGATAATGATGAGGCGTCTAATTATGGTGTGTGTGTGCGCGCGAGAGGATGGGATGTAGTGTAAGGTGTCATTAATTCAGTCAGCCATGAATGGAGGAGCCATGGAGACTTGGTCGACGGCTTGCCGACGCGCACAGCGTTGACCTTCCGCTGGTGGTGGTGGTCGTACGACGACGATGTCGTCGGCGATGTACGGAGAATGTTTTGTTGAGCAAATTGGTGCAAGGTTGTGATGGAGATGAAACGAGAACTACACAGTTTGTACACTCTGGTGCAGTGGGAAGGTTTGCTAAAACTATTTGGATGACCTATGTTCATGCATGCGCTTCGCCAAAAGAAACCATTTTTCAAATTTGGTTCAAGGACTCCCTGGCGTTCAGATCTACAAATCTGCCACCGTAACAAGCAGCTTCAGTGGTCTTCAAGATTAACCAGAACATCGCAACACATTCGCAAAGTATTTTTTTTTGTAGGAAAAACTATTTTCTCTTGAAACTTTTCAACGTGCTCTCTCAGAAAAAAACGCTAGATTTTTCTAATGCAACTGAGTCTTGCAGTGTCACTGGTACCGTTGACGGATGACGGCAATGGTGGAATAAGCTTTGCAAATTTGAACCCGACCTCAGCTGGAGGTCTAAGCTAAGGTGTGGCGTTGCGTTTAGAAGATGCTGTGTACACGACGACGGCAGTCTCAGAAATGGATCAGCATTACCATGCCGGTGTTGGAGGCCAAACAAATTCCGGTGCTGATGGTTCCCAGCAGGTGTCGGAGGGGTGGCTCAGCTGAGGCCGCAACACTTTGGTGAACTTCATGCATAATTTATTTGACGGTTATTTGTGTGTTGTTGCAAACAATGGTTTGAAAAGATAACTTTTTTGAGGAAAGTTGGGTTGTGTAATGAATTTTTAAATTTTATTAAGAGCACTTGAAAAGAGACCGACATTGAGATCTTTAACTATATTGAACCAATTGTGTATTATTAAAGCTTTTATTCCAATCACAGCTCAAAACAAAAATAAATCTCTTCAAGAATAAATCCACTTTCTTCTTGATTAAATTTAACGACCAGATTCAATTGTAACCCCACAAAGGAGCAGGGGCAGGCTGCCAGATTGGAAATTTATTTAGCCTAATCCATTTGGCCGAAAGCTTTCACCAATTTCGGCAGCAAATTTTACCAATTCTTGGCACGAAATCCCATCACCACTTTCTTTTCTTCCCCCCTGGTCCCCTTATCAATTTTCCCACACGAGGACACCATTTCTCCAGAGTGACTGTTTCAAATTGAGAAAAAATAGGGTGAAAGACGCAATTTTGCGTAGGAGTCGCTCAAATAGGTACCTCTCTTTGAAGTAAATCTTCGGCCTTGGGTGAGTTTCTCAATTGATGAAAAGCTCCCGCGGAGGGCGGAAAGCCAATCCACATTTTTTTTTATCGCTCGAGACAATTTCGAACAAACGTTCCGGGAACCGAAAATAGCCACCGGCAACAGCCAACTCGCTGGGGCGAAATATCAAGGTGAAAGCAATTGGTGGTGAATGCTTTGGAGGGCTGGAAAGGCCAAGGCGGTATCGATGGGAAAGGTGGACTGTTTTTTTTTATATTTTCTGGAACAAGGATGTCACCAGCAGGGTTGGTTTGTGGCCAAGGCAGTGTAATAAAATTGGCCAAGAAATTGCCTTTTTTAAAGTTCAAGGCTGCTTGGATCAGACGCTGCAAGCATTTCACAAAGCATGCGTTTTTTAACGATTGAAGGCAGATAATAAATTTATATTTTTTTCTTGGAAGTTTTTATAAAGATCAGATCTGTTGTGAAAAAATAAAATTAGTTTTTGCAATTCCGTAGTAAAACAACTTACTTTTCTTGTCAACTTTTCTCTACCAAAAATAATAGAAGAAACATAAATACCTTCAAAAAAGAACTGAAAAGTTTTACTTTTCAGTACTGAAAATTGAACTCTTTAGCACTAGTATAGAAAAGTAACATTTTTCAATATTTTTTTTATTTGATCGGTGAATTTACTGAACACATGGATGTTAGGCATGAAATTTCATTTAAAAACCATTATTTAGAATTGCAAAAAAAGCAAACTCGTTTCAAAACATGATTATTTCATCACTCGTCCTTTTTATCCAACTTGGTGAATCTCGTCTAAATATACGACTCGTTCTGGAAAAATCTTCCTTTTGCAACTAATTGCATAACTAGTAGTTCTCGATTTCATTTCTCAGCAATTAAAAAATGTCTGGTTTTCAAAGTTCAAACATAAAAATATTAACAATTTAGATCAAATTAAAACTTCATTAAATCATCCGATTTCATCGAGAACTGCTCATCTAAAATTTTAAAATTGCATTAAATTTTTGAAAAGTAAGAAAAACGAAATATTTAACCTATAAAATGCAAGTAATTGCTCTTTCAATAAATCTTTTTTCTATGAAGAAACAACGAATTCTCTTTTAAAGGATATTACAACCGGATAAAATCTTAGAAATATTAAAAATATAAATTTGTCACTAGTTTAACCACTAGCGCCACTCAAATAGCAAAACATAAAAAAATGAAAACATTTGTATAGTGCTTTAAATGTTTAATCATTGATTGATTTCTTGATAATATTGAGAAAAAAAATGATCGATTTGCATTGAAAACCCCAACTTTTAAAAAGACTATTTTTCAAGGCTCAACATTCAAGCAAATTTAAAAAAGGCGTAAAATTGACTGTAAACAACGGTTCAATCATTTATTCAAATTACCGTAAACCGGGGTGACATTAACAGGATTTCATCATTTCTTTCTGATTTCATCTTATTTTAGGAATATTTTCCAATTGGTAACGTTTGTCTCAAGATTAGTAATTTTAAAACATATACTGGGGAAGGCCACACAAGACCAATGCACTATCTTTGAAAAAAAAATCAATAGTCAGCAATTCTCTACGAAATGGGTCTTTTTTTACTTTTATATTTTTATTTTTAATAAAGATGAAACTTTTTTCAAAAGAAGAAGCTACTTTGCATAATTAGTTTGTCCATATAACTTTCCATACAAATTCGGCAGCTGTCCATACAAAAATGATATATGAAAATTCAAAAATCTGTATCTGGTTGTAGGTTTTGATAAGGACTACACTTTTCAGAAATTTCCAGAGTGTGCAAAAAATCTTTGACCGAGTTATGAATTTTGGAATCAATACTGATTTTTTCAAAACATCGAAATGTTGGTCGCAAAATTTGTCAACTTTATTTTTTGATGTAAAATCAAATTTTCTATTAAAAAGTACTCTAGTGAAATTTTGACAATGAGCACCGTTTTCAAGTTTATGCCATGTTGGGTAACTTTTTTGAAAACAGTATCAGTTATTCTTTTTTAATATAAGTGCCCATGTTTGCACACTTTTGAAAAAATATTTTTGAAAAGCTGAGAAAATTCTCTATATTTTGCTTTTTCGGACTTTGTTGATACGACCCTTAATTGCTGAGATATTACCATGCAAAGGTTTAAAAACAGGAAAATTGATGTTTTCTAAGTCACACCCAAACCCAAACCACGATTTTCTAATAATATTTTTGAAATTTTGCAGGATATTTGTTTCATTCTCACTTTTTGGACAACTTTTTTAATGTTCGACTTTATCATTCAATATTTTATTGAATTTCATATCGATGCAAGATTTAACAATCTTGTCCAAATGGTTAAAATAACTTGAATATTATGCGTCATTTAAACTCGCAAAAATATTTTTAAAGATTTTCATCTCACTTTCAAAAAACTAAATTAATAGGCAAAAATATTCAACTTGGAACGAAATCTTCAATATTTCATTCTAACTCAAAACAGAAAACATAAAAGTGATATTTTTTAATATTATCTTGAATATCTTGAAATATCTTGAATATCTTGAAAACTTAACAGCAACTAGAAAAATATAAAATGTTTTCAAAGATCAAAAATACAAAATAAATAAATATTTGGTCATTTCATTTTTTTTATTTTATACATTTCAAATAAAATATTAGTCAAATAAGATTATTTAAAAACTTATCACAATATGGTAATTCTCCGCCAACTCACACAGCAGTTGGTCCGACCCCTCTTCGATTTGCGTGAAACTTTGTCCTAAGGGGTAACTTTTGTCCCTGATCACGAATCCGAGGTCCGTTTTTTGATATCTCGTGACGGAGGGGCAGTACGACCCTTTCCATTTTTGAACATGCGAAAAAAGAGGTGTTTTTCAATAATTTGCAGCCTGAAACGGTGATGAGATAGAAATTTGGTGTCAAAGGAACTTTTAAGTAAAATTAGACGTCCGATTTGATGGCGTACTCAGAATTTCGAAAAAACGTATTTTTCATCGAAAAAAACACTAAAAAAGTTTTAAAAATTCTCCCGTTTTCCGTTAATTGACTGTAAATTTTTTCGGAAAATGTTATTTTATGGGAAATTTAATGTACTTTTCGAATCTACATTGACCCAGAAGGGTCATTTTTTCATTTAGAACAAAATTTTTCATTTTAAAATTACGTGTTTTTTCTAACTTTGCAGGGTTATTTTTTAGAGCGTAACAATGTTCTACAAAGTTGTAGAGCAGACAATTACAAAAATTTTGATATATAGACATTGAGGATTTGCTTGTAAACATCACGAGTTATTGCGATTTTACGAAAAAAAGTTTTGAAAAAGTTGGTCGTCATCGATCATTGCCGTGCATGGTCACCCGCGACAGACACGGACGACGAAACAAAGAGAAACGCAAAAAGTAACTATTTCAAAACTTTTTTTCGTAAAATCGCGATAACTCGTGATGTTTATAAGCAAACCCCTTATGTCTATATATCAAATTTTTTGAAATTGTCTGCTCTACAACTTTGTAGAACATTGTTACACTCTAAAATAACCCTGCAAATTAGAAAAACACGAAATTAAAATGAAAATTTTGTTCTAAATGAAAAAATGACCTTCTGGGTCAATATAGATTCGAAAAGAACATTAAATTTCCCATAAAATGACATGTTCCAAAAATTTTACAGTCAAGTAACGGAAAATGGGAATTTTTAAAACTTTTTAGTGTTTTTCGATGAAAATACGTTTTTTCTGAGTACGCCATCAAATCGGGCGTCTAATTTCACATAAAAGTTCCTTTGACACCAAATTTCTATCTCATCATCGTTTCAGGCTGCAAATTATTGAAAACACCTCTTTTTCGCACGTTCAAAACTGGAAGGGTCGTACCGCCCTCCGTCACGAGATATCAAAAGTAAGACAGTTGACAAAGTTTCACGCAAATCGAGGAGGGGTCGGGGCAACTTTTCCCGATTTCGTGTGAGTTGGTAGAGAATTACCCTTATACATTTCAAATAAAATATTAGTCAAATTAGATTATTTAAAAATTTTTCACAATATACTTCCTCGGTCAATTTTTACTTGTTTTGGTTGAAAAAGCCATCATTTGTAAAAAAAAAAATTGATTTGCGAATAACTGCAACCATTCATATAATCCTTGTGATAACTTGATGATTCCAAAACTAATCTTGTTTATTTTAATATTATTTTTGATTTAAATATTTATTATGCTGTCACTTCAAAAATTTGATTTGATAAAAGTGATACATTTAATAATAATAATAATAATGTTTATTAAATTCATTCAGGTTAACAGTAATGTCTGACTTCCCTAATGAATATAATTCTTTTAAAGGGATGTAAAGACGTAATTAAAACTAAAAGCTACTTACAAACTGGTAACACTTTTTTTTTAAACGCTTACTAACGTAGCAAATAATTGTTTATGCAACTACGAATTAGAATGATCATTTTTCTTTTGAATTCAGCTAATGTCTCTGCTCTTTTTAAATCTTCTGGTAAATTGTTGAAAACAAACGGGCCATTAATTATAAATCTTCTTCTTCCAATTTCTGTTCTAAAACCTGATCGTCTAAGATGATGTGCTTGTCTTGTGAAATGCTGGTGAACCGCAGTAGCGAATTCCCAATTATGGTGCATATTCCTATTGTTGAGACACATGTACATTAGGATTGCAATCCTTTGCTCAAAAAGGCCATGAATCGGAAGGATGTTATGTTGGGACATTGTGTATAGATCACGTGTTGGTTGAAGGTATGGAACCGTAAAAACGTAATTTCACGGGATTTTACGGAAATCTTAAAATTTCACGAATTTCACGCTGTCCGCGAAATCGTGAAAATTCACTAACCCTAATAATTATATTTGATTGAGAAAAACATATTGGACTTTTATTAGAAAAAAATAAGGGGTACTCAGTCATTAATATTAGTCTATGATTAACTTAAAAAATATGTATCGATATTGCACTTTGTCGATTTATTAGGAGAACCTAGAAAGACTACTTTCACGCACAGCGTAAAACGCGCAAGCGTAAAAGTGCTGGCGTTTATGCTTCGACTTGACGACTTGTCGATCTTTCGAGCCGGGACTTCGAATATATGATTCTGTACAAAATCAAAAATTTAATAGGAAAAAATAGGGTAAAAATAAGACGTAAAACATTAATATGGTTATATCTCTGGAAATAAATTTTGGAAAAGCTTCATTTAATTTGATAGTGTTATCTGTAAAATAGTCCAAAAAATACCTCTAAAAATGTCTTGGACCATATTTACTGGTCGAAAATTGTGAATCGAAAAATAAAATGTTCGTCTCCGACCCCACGGCTACAAATCTGAAATATAAAAATTGTGGGTTTTCCGAGCGGTTTTCCAATGATGGAAGACACAAATTTTTAAGAGCGGATACAGACATCGCACAAGTATTTCAGAAAAAGAGCTCTCAAAAGTCAGGCTTCGAGTTCCGGGTTTCAAAATTTAATCGAAAGAGCGCATCAAAACCTTCAAATTAGTAATAGTAATTTTTTCTGGGACGATTCCCCGCGGTGCACGATTTTTCTAAGATTTCTGAGAAAAACGTTTTTCCAAAAGCAAACCTTAAAGCTTTCTTTTGTAAGAAAGGCAAAAAGACGCAAATTTCACTTTTTCACATTTTCCAATTAAAATTGTTGAAGTAATTATTGATGCAAGGCACAATTATAAACAACAAAAAGTTTGTGTATCAAATTATGCGAAAAATTTGCCCACCGCTCACTTTCGCAAGAGATCAACAGATTTGGCCATAACTCCACGCGACTGGTTTCAGAGTGCTTTGCCAACCGTGCGGGTTACCCATTTTCCGGTTCACCAGGTTTTATCGTGGCTTCGGAGGGAAAAGATCTGTTTTCCACGGTGGTTGCTGCGTTTCACCCGCCCCTGTTCAACCTCTAGCTTGAGCTCACGGAGAGCCGCCGTAGATAATTGAAAACAATGAAAATTCCGTGAACGATTGGAATGCAAGCTTTTTTGTCGAGCTTCTCAACCCATCATCGTCGCTGATTGAAATGCGATGGGGTTTGTTGCTTATACTTTTTTTTTCGAAGATTTGAGCCATTTGAGCCAGCCCCGGAAAATATAAATCGAAGGGTTCATCAGGTGGAATAATGTCGGCCCGATAATGGAGTGGAAACAAGTTGCTAACAAGATTTTATCGGCTTGTGAAACCGTTGATTCGTGGGGGTTGCACGAAAATTAGCCAGATCAATGGCGGAGAGGGCCCCCCTCGTGGGTCGTGACGGTGGCCGAGGATTGCACCACCCTCTTCTGTAGACGCAAAAGCCTTCGTCGATTGTGTCCGGCTGGGGGTGGTGTGAGTGGGTGGGTTTGGGGGAGGATTAGTGTATAATTTTGTTGCAGAAATGGTTTGGCACGATTTGTTAAATCAACAAGCGCCGATGATGATGGGGGGGAATCAAACCCGATGATTTTCTGATTAGTTATCGAATCACGAAACGGACGGTTCAGCGCTGAATTGCTTCATGAAAAATTGAGATTCAATTTTAATTATATATATGAAGATTGCATCTTCTAGCATTTCTTCGATAAAATATTCTTCGAACACATTTATCCATCCAATGTTCACTCAGACAACGAAAAAAGATACCAAATTTTGTCCATCATGTCCTTAATTGAATAACAACTTGCACCATAACTCAATCAGTACGGTCAACATCCAAACTGGCCCAGCTGTTTCCCCTGCAGCAAGTTTAAATTTCAAATCCAATAAACATCACTTGGAGAAGAAGTTTTCCCAGTTTTCCTTTTAGTAAACAACAACGCTGTCCAAACAGCACGTCTCGGACGTTGAGTCTGTATCATCCAACTCCAGGGGAACTGTCTGCTCGTTTCCGGAACCATCCAGCTGCGGCTGTTGATGTTGATTTACTAGAACCGAAAATGTTTCCACAAATATTAATTACTTATTCAAACGGCATTACTTGGTCGTCGTTCAAACTGCCGGGTTTGATAATTTGCCAGCCGTCGTCGTTTGTTCTTTTTTCGGTTCCGTCCTTTTGGAAAGCATCCCTCTCTGCTTTCGGAATCAAGCTTGGGGAGACTTTGCGGTTTGGTTGACGGTGAAAAGGAAAGTTGTCCAGGCTGCGAAAGTCGTCGCGGTTCCAAAAGTTGTTCTTTCTTTTGTGGTGATGAAGATGCGATCTGGTACCGTGGATTGGAGGGCTTTTGACGTTTTCTAAAGGAAGTCACCAAAAAAACTAAATAGAATACAAAAAAAAATCTGATCTAACTTGTCCAAATGAAGAAAACTAATTTTGAATCAAATATTACAAACTCCCCACGCTTGACTGTTCCAACAAATACTCATAATCACCGTCAACCGCCACGTCCGATCCGCAGCCATGAAGTCTCCTCAACGGTCTGGCCATTTCGTCTCAGCAACAAAACCCAAAACAAACCCTCTGTGCCATACTGTCCCCCCCGCAGAGGTTCGTCGTCCCCAGCGTTGATCGTGTAAACTCTTCACAACAAGCATCCTGGGAAAATGCGGAAAACACGCGGTGAAAGCATTCCCCCTTGCCACCAGAGACGACAAAAGACGGCAAAGCTTTAAAGTTTCATCTCAGGGGATCGGTGCAAAAGGCCACACACACACAAATTGGCGGTGGGAGGAACTGTGTTGTGGAATCAAATACTTGCTTAACGCTACTTTGCCATTTTGTGGCCAGATGTTTGCCGATGGTATTTGATTTGTACACATTGGCATCGGCGGTCAATACCAGGCGGTGAGCAAAGTATTGATTAGGGTTTGGGGATTTCGGGTTGTGTTCGTCTTGGATTGTAGTGATTTTATGATTTTTATCATTTCAACAATTATGAAGCTCAACTGATTCATTATTGCGGCATGAGGAGTTCAAGAAAATTTGTTGTCAATATTTTTCATATTTTTTTAAAAGAAGAATAAGTTCATTAGTGTGGAATCGAGTAAGGGGTCATTCTGTGTCAACTGGGTACACTTTTGGACTCGACCTTCACCGATTAAGACCAAATTTGAAGAGAACGTTCATCTATCGATAGTTAACAGAAATCTCAAGTTTGGTGCCGATTGGGCCATCCCTCTTTCTTTGAAACCGCCCTTTTTTTGACGATTTTCTAAAAAACTTTTTATTCTTTTACTCGTAACTTTCCAACTATTAAACCAACAGACTTTCTTTTGTTTGCATTTTATAGAAAAATTGTCCAAGGAATTCATTAAAAATAAAATACCAACCCTCAAATGCCTTCCAATATTGTTTCTTTGCAGTTTATGGTTTAAAACGTGATTGTCACCCATTCCTTAGATTTATATTATTTTATTTGTTCACCATCGTGATTCCCGGACAATTTTACATGAGAATCAATGCATACAGTCATGCCTCGATTTAGCATCGCATATGGGAGACATTGATTAAAATCATATGAATGAGGAGTTCAAGTAAATCATCCAAACTTTAAAAAACATATTGTTATAATTACATAAAATACGTATTTTTTCTGTTTTTTGAAAATGCAATGAAAAAATACTCAAAGTTATTATTACAGTCCAGACTCGATTATCCGAAGGCCTCGGAAAATTGCACTTCGGATAATCGAAACTTCGGATAATCGAAACTTCGGATAATGGAATCACGAAAAAAATTGTTTTGGCTATTTTATTTTTGATTGTCGAGCTTGAGTATGATCCCTAAACAACGTTAAAGTGATTTAGAATTTTTATATCCAAGATGGCGGCCAATATGGCGGTGACGAAATATTGAAAAAATGCATTTTATTATTTAGGCCGTTGCAAATATTTTTCAAAGTTTATGTCCCTCGGTCCGGTCCCAAAGTCCGAAAAATTGAAATTACAAGCCTAGGTTTTAACATTTGGATGAAAAAATTATTTTAAAATGCTTTTTACAGGCCTACAGTTGCTTTCCAATCATTAGTTTTGAAAATATCGAGGTATTGACGGAATTATTTTTCCCAAAAAAAATTTTTGTATTGGTATTTCATGAAAATTTAAAATGTTTTCAAAGGAATTCAAACATGCTAAATATGATTATAAACGCGGGAAAATGCATTTTAACTAGTTTTCAGCTGGTTGAACTTTAATTTTCAATAAAATGTTGAAGTTTTTCGAAAAATATTTTTTTGCCCCCCGATTTTTCAGGCCAATTTTGAAGGGTGAGGGCGACATAAACTTTGAAAAATATTTGCAACGGCCTTAATAGGCAATCAAAAATTCATATTTGACAAAAATGGGGTCGCAGAGCTCGAATTTGATGTTTAAAACAAGAAAAAGAAAAAAAGGATTTCTTTTGTTTGTGATTCGATTATCCGAAGTCCCATAAAAACCTTCGAATAATCGAACTTCGGATAATAATCGAAACTTCGGATAATCGAGTCTGGACTGTATTGCAATATGGTATCGAATGATCGGGATTTTTGCATACATTTCGAAAGTAAAAACATATTGTTTTGAAAATACTCAAAATTTTCAGCAATCAAACCATCCACATTAACGACCCCCGGGTCTTTTGTGGTCTCTATTGCAAGTTTCTGCTCGAACCTAGGAGTCCGAAGGCTTGAATGGGGAGAGCACCCAAACCTCTTTTACTCCAAGGAACCTTCCACCCCAGTGTTTGAACTGACGACCTTTGGATTGTGAGTCCAACCGCCGCCAGCGATTCCACCGGAGTAGGAAAATTTTCATAAAACTACGTATTTTCGATAAAATACTCAAAATTTCAGTTTTTGCAATAAGGGTATCAAATATTCAAAAATTTCTAGAGTAATAACAAAAGTTTACGAAAATTCTCAAAATTTTCACACAACAACGTATTTTTGAAAAATACTCAAAATTTGAGTTTTTTTACAATGTTCGTATCAAATGATTAAAAATTTTCGTACATATCAAGAGATATAACACAAAGTTTTGAAAATACTCAAAATATTCACAAAACATCGGATATTCGAAAAAAAATACAAAAAAAAACATTTAACAGTTATAACAGAAGTATTGTGAACATTGTTAGTATTTTCAAAAACTTGTGTTTTTAATTTCGAAATGTATGCAAAAATCTTGATCATTTATATCCACATTGCAACAACAATAATTTAGCAATAACCGCTTGATTTTTTTTTGAAAATGCAAAAAAAAAACCCCACCATTAAAACAATGATGAAAATAACTGAAATTTTTAGTATTTTTTGGACAATACGTAATTATGTGAACAATTTGAGTATTTTCAAAAAAATGTTTAATTAGTTTCGAAATAAATGCAAAAATCCCGATCATTCAATACCCATGTTGCAATAACAATAATTTTGAGTATTCTTTCATTGCATTTAAAAAAAACAGGTAAAATACCGTAAATCGGGGTGACTTTGATATGATTTAATTTTTTTCGGAATATTTTCAAATTGGTACGGTTTGTTTTGAGATTATTATTTTTAAAACATGTTCTGGGGTGCCCTCACAAGGTCTATATACCATTTAAAAAAAAAGTTTTTTCAATAGCGTTTAAAAAAAATTACGTTCAAAAATCTTAGTTTGAATTCCGGGGTGACTTTGATAGTCATAGTTTTTCTTGTTCAAATCAGATTTAAGGTGTTCAAACTTTATTTTCACGTGAAATGTACCATGACTAAGGTTGCTTTTAAAGTTTTCAAGGAAAAAATCAATGTTTATATTTATTTAACTAAGTTTATAAGCTATTTAATAAAATACATTTTAGGTAAAACTGTTTAAAAGTCAGAATTGTGCATGAAATCGTTGAAACTTGTTTTGTTTATAAAATTGGTTCCTAAAATGAAGCTTAGATTGCTGATATTATTGTTTGCAGCGATAAAGCTTATTTTTCTGAGTACAATGAACCAATGTACGACCACAAAGAGTTTAAAATCGCATTTTAAAACAATTTTGAAAAATTAACCTCGCGGTCCTCCTTGCCAGAAAAGCTCCTACTTGACAGCTCGTTCCAAGGGGACCATAGTTGATCCATCAAAAAAAAAATGTTTACCTGCAAAAAAATAAAAATAAATTGCGTTAAAATGAAAAAAAGTGATCAGAAATGGTTTTCAATCGTGTTTTTACCGTTGTACATAAAAATTGACTCAGAGCTTTACCCAATAATCGATTAATATTGCATTCAAAATAGAATTAGAAGCAAAAATCAAAGGTTTTCATTTTATATGATTTTTTTTTAACTGAAAATGCCTATGAAGGAGAGATTTTTTATGAATGTTTCAAAAACACATAATATTTATTATTTACAAACGTTTTTTACCTTCTCCTAATGAAAAATTGTCCAAAGAATCCAAAAATGATATCCGTTGTCCGATTAAAAATCATGATCGTTGAGAAAAACATGTTACTTTGAGAAGATTTTAATGATCGAGGCGTGCAAAACCGGGGCATGACTGTATGTCAAACTAACCCAAACACGGGTCCCCCACAGACCGTTATTATGAAAAAAAAATTTCCACCCAAACCAATGATTGGACATGGTTCCTGGGACCATTCTGCACCTCTGGGCCGAGTTTCAAAATATTTGCCGGCAGAAATTTCGAATACGGTCAGTTTTAGTGTTTCGAGTAGAAATTAAGGAGAAATCACATGTAAAATGCGTAGGAAATGAGCAAAGTTTCAATGTTTCAACTCCAAAACATTAGTGGTCATGGTTTTACATGGTATTAACATGTAGCAGAATGATATAAAAACGATTTACAGCACTGACTTAGCCGGATTAAGCCTAAGTCAAGTGACTTAGGTATATAATTTACAAGTTTATACCTTAATATTAAAAAAAAATCTTACATCAAGGAATTTTAAGTCAAGAAAAACTAGATTGCACAAAAATAACTTAAAATGAGGTGACTTTGAGCCTAGGGGTGACATTGTACCAATAAACGCATAAAGATTGCTTTGATAAGCTTGAATTTTATGTTAATTTATTTATTTGTAGATGGATTAATTTGATCCATTTATGTTCCCACAAAGAAATTTGATGATATTGCTACGCAAATCTGCTTGCTCTGATTTAAAATTAAATTAATTAAAATAAATTTAAAATCTTCTGGAATCCTCCTAATTTGAAAATAATGCTCACATCTTTCAGTTCTGAATCAATACCTACTGAAATCAAATAAAACAATCAAAATAATAGGGAAACAATTTTTTTTACGTGGCAAGTTTGTGACATGGCAGTTACAATAAAATTGTTCTTTTTGTTTTAAATCGTTCACAAATTTCAACCTTGCGAATGAAATCCGGAGAGTACTCCAGCCACTAGCGTGCCCAGCTCTTTGAGGAAGGTGGGGCTATAATATGCACGTTTTGAAAAATACGTCATTTGTGGATACCCCCTGACCAAATTTAGAACAAATTTCTGTGGATGGTGGGGCAGTTGCCCCATGTTGCCCCACCCTGTGCACGCTAGTGACTCCAGCTATCATTTAGCTCATATATTTTTGTTGTCCTGTGTAATGATTATACTTAGCAAAAGTTTAATGACACAGGATTAATATTTTAAACCAACCAATTATTTTCCAACATTGCAGTTATCGTCATAAAATAAAATAACATTTCATAATTGAATAAAATAATGTTGATACACTCATAGTAAGGATTCAATAAAACATAATATTAATAATCAAGAACGTTCACTAATAATGTATTCATCAAAACAAATCCTACTTCTGCCCAATGTGAAAACACAATAAATCTTTTAACAAGCTTTGCATATCTTATTGAAACATGAAAATAGTACAGTTAAATATCAAATCAAATCAAATTGTTCGCTTTACAACATTACCAGCCAAACTGGGGCAGCAACTTTCTTTCACTGAATTTCAGTAAAAATTTACTGAAATCTGCACTACTGAATCTTCAGCAAGTTTTTCAGTAAATAGTAAATTGCTGAAACTTCAGTTTCCTGAAACCAATCAGGATGACAGATGGTTAACTGGATTTTCAGTAAGTTTGAAAATGTCAAAATGACGAAAGAAAAGCTGAATTTTCAGCAATCTAAAATCTGTCAAATAAAACTGAATTTTCAGTAATTATAAGCTGTCAAACTGAACTGAATTTTCAGTAAGCACGAATTGTCAAAAATACTGAATTTTCAGTAATTCTTTACTGTCAAACTGAACTGTGTCTTCAGTTAATCCGTATAGGCCTGGGTGAAACTGGAATCACTAAAATGGCCATAGCTCAGCGAACACTCAACCAATTGGCATACTTCTTTATTAGTTGAACTCGTCAGAATGTCTTTTTTCCAAAAATGACCCGCAGAACCCGGAAATGTTCCGGTGGCCGGAGATATTCCGATGGGTCGCTGGATCAAAGTGGGTCAAAAATTGCCATTTTTGGGTCCCTCATAATTTTTTTTACAGAACTCTTGGGAAAAATAAAAAAACGATCTTTGTTCTAACCGCAGACAGTGCTGACCGTGGATATTGAACCACCGTGGATTTTCCGGATTGAACGGGCAGGTTTCCTACCCCGAGGACGCGGATAAAATCTCAACTTACAACGGCACGCTTCCAGAACAAACTAAAATGGCGACCAAATAGACTGGCAGAGCAAATGTCAGAAACATAAATAGACTGGCAGCAATGTTACTGATTTTCAGTAAATTTGATACGGTTTACTGATTTTCAGTAATTCCAAAAGACTAATGCTGAATTTCAGTAAAAATAGGATTACTGAAAATTTTCAGTAAACTTATTTACTGAAAACGAACATCAGAATTTGGTGTGCACGTTCAACACTCTAACACCGAAACCGGTATAGTTAAGTATGCACAGGCGATGTAAGTTTTCAATGTGACTTGTGTCCTTAACCCTTGGCGGGGTCAAACGGTAAGGCTTACGAAACTAAAGCTTTATCTATTTTTTTTAGTGTTTCTTAGTTATTGAACTTTTTATGCCAGAGAACAACATAATCTTAGAATAATATTTGCAACGATTATACTTTGCAATTCAAGCTTATCGAGCTTGTTGTTAAGCTATCTGGCTATTATAAAATCGTTAAATTTGGTACAATGTCACCCCTAGGCTCAAAGTCACCCCAGTTTAAGTTATTTTTGTGCAATCTAGTTTTCATTGACTTAAAATTCCTTGATGTAGGAGTTTTTTTTTAAATATTAAGGTATAAACTTGTAAATTATATACCTAAGTCACTTGACTTAGGCTTAATCCGGCTAAGTCAGTGCTGTAAATCGTTTTTATATCATTCTGCTACATGTTAATACAATGTAAAACCATGATCACTAATGTTTTGGAGTTAAAACATTGAAACTTTGCTCATTTCCTACGCATTTTACATGTGATTTCTCCTTAATTTCTACTCGAAACACTAAAACTGACCGTATTCGAAATTTCTGCCGGCAAATATTTTGAAACTCGGCCCAGAGGTGCAGAATGGTCCCAGGAACCATGTCCAATCATTGGTTTGGGTGGAAATTTTTTTTTCATAATAACGGTCTGTGGGGGACCCGTGCCAAACCATTGCTAAGAAACAATCCTTCAAAATATAAAATTGAATTTTTCTTTGGGTAATTCTCCGCCAACTCACACAGCAGTTGCCCCGACCCCACTTCGATTTGCGTGAAGCTCGTGACGGAGGGGCGGTACGACCCCTTTTATTTTTGAATATACGAAAAAGAGGAGTTTTTCAATAACTTGCACGACATAAACTTTGAAAAATATTTGCAATGGCCAAAGGTAATATTCAGCGCAATAACATTATTTCTTCAAATATGATGCAAAATCCCATAAATAAGGTTGTATTTGGACTCCTCTAGCTGTAATAATTAATCAGTTGGCGAAAATCTCCAGCTGAATTCTCGCCACCGTCTCCGCAATCGTCGATCCCGGAGTTTGCATTATTTACAAATTCAGTTGATTACCGCTTATTGATTACTCGTGACCGCGGGGTCATTTTCGCGTTTGTCTGGGGCGACTTGCAAACACCGGAGCTAGCTGCAGTTGCCGCCGTTGCACGTGTGTGTGTGTGTGTCCGCACGGCATTTCGTTGATGATTTATTGGTTTTTCATTGAACGGGTGGAAGTTGGCGCACTGATCCGGAGGTTCATGTTTTTTTTTTGCTGATTCTGACGGGTGGTTTTTTCTCCCCGCTAGTGAAACATAGTTGAAATGTTGGACAGATGGAAGAGTTGGGAAAAAATCATGTATCAATCAGAACAGAAATGGCAATCAACGTAGTAAGCACTTAAACTCGATGACATATTGCTGTTTTTTTTTCACAAACGATGCCGTTGGGAGTTGAGGCGGAAGATTGGGTTGGAAAAATCGAGTTTTGAACTAGGGCGATATTCATTGTTAGTTTGGAAATTAGAGGCAAAAGATTTTAGAGCAAGGAATTGAGAATTCGGTATAATACTTTTGGTTTGAGAAATAGTACCTAAATTATATGATGTACAAGGTTTATGTTTAAGGAAATAGTATTTGAAATCAAGGGAATAGATGGATTGCTTTGCAATTACAATTCTGGAATAAGAAGTTAAAAGTATTTTTCTAGTGAGATTAAAAGTTTTAAAAAGGAATTAACTCTCAAATTTATTTGCAGTCGCGAATGATTTTTTTTAGTTCACTTTCAAATATCACCCTAAAACTATTCACACTACTCACACGCCCGCTCTGAACTTCCCCAATCGATAAGCTGTTATTCAATATTGAGGCGGAAAATTGGCGGCCAATCGTTCTCAGCGTAGAACATCTCCCGAACCCCCTGCCCACACTCGGAAGTCAGCCACGTTACGCTCGACAGGCTCATAAATAGTTCAACTTTGTTATCACCCAGTCAACCTCCCACCACCCCCCTCCCCCTGGTAGGTGCTACTGCTGGGTGAGGGAAGGGAAGTTGTCTAAGCGGTAGTCGTCTGTGAAAAAGCAAAACACCACTCGCTTCATTGCCTTCGCCATCGTCTGTGAAAACAGCACTTCAGACCCCCTTTCCCCCCTTACTTCGAGCAACCACCCTGGAGGTAATAACCAGCTGAGAGTTTTGGGGGAAGGGGGAGGGGGTGGACACATGTAGTCTTCTTTCTCCATTTTCCAGTTGGTTACATTTTGGTTGAAAGTGAAACGTTTCTTGGCAGAACCAAGTGACTCCAAGTCAACAGGGGGGGGGGTGGTCGTAACATCTGCCAGAGACACCACTGCTGGCCCAAGGGAAGGACTGGGTGTGCTCCAGGAATTGGATTTTCTAGGTTGACCACTGCAGCAGTGCTGGAAATAGAATTTGTGGCAGGAGTTGGAGTCTAATTTAATTTGAAATTTGTTGCCAATATTGTATGTGTTGATTACTGCAGTTTCGCAAAACGTTGAGGTTTAATTGAGTTTGTGGTGTGATTATAAACAGAAAAACCATTTCTAACCATCAAGCGTCATTTAATAAGACCAGGAAATTCTACGATACCAATTCCAATTATGTTTACAAAAAACGTAAACATTTTCTTGGAAGTATCCGCTCGCCCACATCCCCACAGGCAATAAAATTTTATCAACTCAGCAATTCTTCCAGGAAGGATCCAAATGATGATTTATAGCCATAATCTACTTACGATCAACGATTTCCACACTACCACAGAACACAGAACAGTCCAAACTCAACTCCTGTTATTTACAATCATCGTCGTTGGTTCATTCTTTCCCTCTGTTAATCTAACGTCTAGTCGTTTGTTACTTTGACATTTTTTTTTCTGTTGGCCCAATTTCCAAACGAAAACTTGGCAAATTTGTGACCCCACCGCCGTAACCTTTCATTGGTGGGTGAACCGAACCGTGTCATTTCAAGCTGCCCCGGTCTGTATTTTTGCTGGCCGGGCCCTGGTAACGATTGAGTGTCCGTATTTTGTCTGGAGAGTTTTTTGCTATTGCTCGACTACAGGGATGCTGTTATTGGCCGATTGGAATGTGGTTTAAAATATTTCACTAAACATATTTTAAAAATGCTTTACAAAACATGAAATACTTTAATTTTAAATTGAGCTTTTTTTTTACATTTTTCATCAAAAAATTTCTACAGTGTATTAGAAAAGATAAGCAGTTCTAACAGATTTCGGTCTTTCGATTTTTTTTGGTATTTTTTAACTTTTTAACTTTTTAACTTTTTTAACTTTTTTGGTGCCTTCGGTATGCCCAAAGAAGCCATTTTGCATCATAAGTTTGTCCATATAATTTTCCTTACAAATTTGGCTGCTGTCCATACATAAATGATGCATGAAAATTCAAAAATCTGTATCTTTTGAAGGTATTTTATGATCGATTTGATGTCTTCAGCAAAGTTGTAGGTATGCATACGGACTACAGGGAAAAAAATATTTATACAAGGTGAAAATTTTTTTGGTTATTTTTTATTTTACTTTTTGTCACTTAAACTAGATTTGCAAAACAACACTATTTTTATATTTTTTTCGAATACCAACTTTTCAGAAATTTCCAGGTTGTGCAAAAAATTTTTGACCGAGTTATGAATTCGTGTTCGTTTGAAATTTTGATAAAGTGCACCGTTTTCAAGTTAAAGCCATTTTTGAGTAACATTTTTGAAAAAGTCGCAGTTTTTCATTTTTTTTAATTAGTGCACATGTTTGCCCACTTTTGCAATCGGACCATTAGTGAGTGTTTGAGTGAGTTTGAGTGAGACTTTGTAAACATCAATTTTCATGTTTTTAAACACTTGCATTGCAATATCTCAGCAACTAAGGGCCGTATCAACAAAGTTCCAAAAAGCAAAATATAGAGAATTTTCTCATTTTTTCAAAATATTTTTTTCAAAAAGTGGGCAAACATGTGTAATATTTTTGAAAAAATTAAAAACTGCGACTATTTTTTCAAAAGTTACCGGAAAATGGCCTTAACTTGAAAACAATGCACTTTATCAAAATTTCACAAAAGTACTTTTTGATTACAAATTTGGTTTTACATCGAAAAATGAAGTTGAAAAATTTTTGCGACCGATATTTCGATTTTTTGAAAAATCAGTTTTGATTTAAATATTCATAACTCGGTCAAAGATTGTTTTGCACAACCTGGAAATTTCTGATAAGTTGGCATTTGATGTCCTCTAAAACTGATCAAAAACGAAAAAAAAAAAAAAACTGAAAATAGTGTGTTTTGCAAATCAAGTTTTTGTGACAAAAAGTGTAATAAAAATTCACCAATTTTTTTTACCGTGTATTATTTTTTTTCAGTGTATTCCATATCCATACCTACAACTTTGCTGAAGACACCAAATCGATCAAAAAATTCCTTCAAAAGATACAGATTTTTGAATTTTCATACATCGTTTTTGTATGGAAAGCTGCCAAATTTGTATGGAAAATTCTATGGACAAAGTAATGATGCAAAATGGCTTCTTTGGGCATACCGAAGTCACCAAAAAAGTTTCAGTCGGATTAAAAAAATACAAAAAAAATCGAATGATCGAAATCTGAGAGAACTGCTCATAAGGGTTTTATAACAATTGATGTTATCATAACAAAATTGGTAATGGTCTGATACAGTCAAACCTCTTTTTACGCGAATTTTGGTTCTCGCGTAAAAAAAAATCGCGTAAAAAAAGTTCGCGTTATTTTGAATTTTTCGCGTAAAAAAAGTTCGCGCTATTTTGAATTTCTCGCGCAAAAAGAGTTTTCAGTATTTTTTAGTTTTATAAAGTATTATATTTTTTAATAATAATAATGTAATTCCGGGTTATTCAAATAGCTACAGTGACCTGCGTTGTATATTCTACAGCATGTTGGGATGTTCTGGGTTATCCAAGAACTTCCGGAAGTAATGAAGATTATCTACCTGTTCAACAAGGGTCTGTACCAGTGTATCCACCATCGTAATAATTGCAGGTAGCTTCCGTGACCTACGATGGTTACCTTGTGATCTGTTAGAATGTACTAGGTCATCCAAGAACTCCCGGAAGTTATGGCCTGGATATATACCTGATCAACGGGGATCTGTATGCCCATATTAACCATCGGTATAGCTTCAGATAGCTTCAGTGGACCACGATGGACATTCTGTGGCATGTTGGATTGTTTTGGGTCATCCAGGAACTCTCGGATGTCATGGCCAGGATATCTACCGGATCAACGTGGGTCTATATGGGTGAATTAACCATCGATATAGCTTCAGATAGCTTCAGTGGACCACGATGGACATCTTGTGGCATGTTCGATTGTTTTGGGTCATCCAGGAACTCCCGGAAGTCATGGCCAGGATATCTACCGGATCAACGGGGATATGTATGGGTGAATTAACCATCGGTATAGCTTCAGATAGCTTCAGTGGACCACGATGGACACTCTGCGGCATGTTGGATTGTTTTGGGTCATCCAGGAACTCCCGGATGTCATGGCCTGGATATCTACCGGATCAACGGGGGTCTATATGGGTGATAACCATCGATATAGCTTCAGATAGCTTCAGTGGACCACGATGGACATCCTGTGGCATGTTCAATTGTTTTGGGTCATCCAGGAACTCCCGGAAGTCATGGCCAGGATATCTATCTGTTCAACGGGTGTTTGTACCGGTGTATCCACCATCGATATAGCTTCAGGTAGCTTCAGTGAGCCACGATGGACTCTCTACGATCTGTTAGAATGTACGAGGTCATCAAGGAACTCCCGGAAGTCATGGCCTGGATGTCTACCTGATCAACGGGGTCTGTATGACTATATTAACCATCGGTATAGCTTCAGGTAGCTTCAGCGGACCACGATGAACACTCTGCGGCATGTTGGATTGTTTTGGGTCATCCAGGAACTCCCGGATGTCATGGCCTGGATATCTACCGGATCAACGGGGGTCAATATGGGTGAATTAACCATCGATATAGCTTCAGATAGCTTCAGTGGACCACGATGGACATCCTGTGGCATGTTCAATTGTTTTGGGTCATCCAGGAACTCCCGGAAGTCATGGCCAGGATATCTATCTGTTCAACGGGTGTTTGTACCGGTGTATCCACCATCGATATAGCTTCAGGTAGCTTCAGTGAGCCACGATGGACTCTCTGCGATCTGTTAGAATGTACGAGGTCATCCAGGAACTCCCGGAAGTCACGGCCTGGATGTCTACCTGATCAACGGGGGTCTGTATGGCTATATTAACCATCGGTATAGCTTCAGGTAGCTTCAGCGGACCACGATGAACACTCTGCGGCATGTTGGATTGTTTTGGGTCATCCAGGAACTCTCGGATGTCATGGCCAGGATATCTACCGGATCAACGGGGGTCTATATGGGTGAATTAACCATCGATATAGCTTCAGATAGCTTCAGTGGACCACGATGGACATCCTGTGGCATGTTCAATTGTTTTGGGTCATCCAGGAACTCCCGGAAGTCATGGCCTGGATATCTGCTGGATCAACGGGAGTCTATATGGGTGAATTAACCATCGGTTTAGCTTCAGATAGCTTCAGCGGACCACGATGGACACTCTGCGGCATGTTGGATTGTTTTGGGTCATCCAGGAACTCCCGGATGTCATGGCCTGGATATCTACCGGATCAACGGGGGTCTATATGGGTGAATTAACCATCGGTATAGCTTCAGGTAGCTTCAGTGAGCCACGATGGACTCTCTGCGATCTGTTAGAATGTACGAGGTCATCCAAAAACTCCCGGAATCATGGCCTGGATATCTACCTGTTCAACGGGGGTGTGTATGGCCATATTAACCAGCGGTATAGCTTCAGGTAGCTTCAGTCGACCACGGTGGACACTCTGTGGCTTGTTGGATTGTTTTGGGTCATCCAGGAACTCTCGGAAGTTATGGCCTGGATATCTACCTGATCAACGCATAAATGTCCCATTAGAACTAGCATTCGTATTTGAGGACGAGTTCCTGGATGTCTCTACACAATCTAACATGTCACAAATTGTCCATCGTGGGCCACTTAAGGTACCTGAAGCTATATCGATGATTAATTCACCCATATAGACCCCCGTTGATCCGGTAGATATCCAGGCCATGACATCCGGGAGTTCCTGGATGACCCAAAACAATCCAACATGCCGCAGAGTGTCCATCGTGGTCCGCTGAAGCTATCTGAAGCTAAACCGATGGTTATTTCACCCATACAGACTCCCGTTGATCCAGCATATATCCAGGCCATAACTTCCGGGAGTTCTTGGATGACCCAAAACAATCCAACATGCCACAGGATGTCCATCGTGGTCCACTGAAGCTATCTGAAGCTATACCGATAGTTTATTCACCCATATAGACCCCCGTTGATCCGGTAGATATCCAGGCCATGACATCCGGGAGTTCCTGGATGACCCAAAACAATCCAACATGCCGCAGAGTGTCCATCGTGGTCCGCTGAAGCTATCTGAAGCTAAACCGATGGTTAATTCACCCATATAGACCCCGTTGATCCAGCAGATATCCAGGCCATAACTTCCGGGAGTTCTTGGATGACCCAAAACAATCCAACATGCCACAGGATGTCCATCGTGGTCCACTGAAGCTATCTGAAGCTATACCGATAGTTTATTCACCCATATAGACCCCCGTTGATCCGGTAGATATCCAGGCCATGACATCCGGGAGTTCCTGGATGACCCAAAACAATCAACATGCCGCAGAGTGTTCATCGTGGTCCGCTGAAGCTACCTGAAGCTATACCGATGGTTAATATAGCCATACAGACCCCCGTTGATCAGGTAGATATCCAGGCCATGACTTCCGGGAGTTCCTGGATGACCTCGTACATTCTAACAGATCGCAGAGAGTCCATCGTGGTCCGCTGAAGCTACCTGAAGCTATACCGATGGTTAATATGGGCATACAGACCCCCGTTGATCAGGTAGATATCCAGGCCATGACATCTGGGAGTTCCTGGATGACCTCGTACATTCTAACAGATCGCAGAGAGTCCATCGTGGTCCGCTGAAGCTACCTGAAGCTATACCGATGGTTAATATAGCCATATAGACTCCCGTTGATCAGGTAGATATCCAGGTCATGACTTCCGGGAGTTCCTGAATGACCTCGTACATTCTAACAGATCGCAGAGAGTCCATTGTGGTCCGCTGAAGCTACCTGAAGCTATACTGATGGTTAATATAGCCATACAGACCCCCGTTGATTAGGTAGATATCCAGGCCATGACTTCCGGAAGTTCCTGGATAACCTCGTACATTCTAACAGATCGCAGAGAGTCCATCGTGGCTCACTGAAGCTACCTGAAGCTATATCGATGGTGGATACACCGGTACAAACACCCGTTGAACAGATAGATATTCTATTCGTGACTTCCGGATGTTCTTAGTTGTCCAGAACATCCCAATATGATGTGGAGTATACCGAAGCTACTGATGGTAAAAACCTTGATTGTGGTTCCCGTTGAACAGGAAGATATGACCATAATGGTTAAGACTTCCGACAGTTTAGAATCGGACCGCGTTATTTTGAATTCTTCGCGTAAATAAAACCGCGTAAAAAAAATTTCGCGTAAAAGGAGGTCGCGTAAAAAGAGGTTTGACTGTATTGGTTGAAAGCCAAAACAACTTTGAAATAACATTTTTTGCTGTGGAAGAATAACTCCAAGTTGTTAAAATAACAAAAAAATAATAACAAAGATTTGTTCGAAGAATAACTAAAAATGATATTAGTCTTCCAATAACAACCCATAACGAAAAAATCATAACAACAAGTAACAAATTTTGTTATAAATAACATCAAATGTCATGGGCCTAGTATTTTCAAAAATCAAAAAAATTATTCCCAAGTTATTTCCGTCTACTCGGGATTTCAATTATTTAAAACCTGAATCTTATAACAGATATTTTGGTATTTTCTTCAAAGTTTGTGGAATTGGCAAGCTTGCTAACTTGGTAATACCCAAAAAATATTCTGAAAAGTTAAAATTCCTGTTTCACCTTAAGATGTGTTTTCCCGAATTGCCTTGCACGACTTGTACTGAAAAATCTTCATTTTTTTCACTTGTTTATTAATCATCATTATAAGGGTTTGCATTTTTTGTTTTCTGTAATTTCGGCGCTTTAAAATTCGTAGATTGTGAGATAAATGTTTGACAAAAACATTTTACCAAATTTTCACTCGTATTTTTTAGGTTTTCATCAATTTAAAATAAATAATGTTTTTTTTTAGATATTTTCAAAATAAATCTACGAAACGATTACGAAATATTAATAAGAATACAATTTCACTAAATTCCACCAACATTTTTTCCAAGATATGTCCAAAACAAAAAGGACCCAAAGCATCTGGACCAAAGTACAGTCTTACCATAAGGGCCAAAAAGTGGTTTGAGGAGGGTTCTCCCTTGATGAAGAGGGTTCTGGGTACATAACACAAAGAGACATGAACATACACACAGATGCTTACACTCACCCACTCACACGTCAAGTGGACCTTTATGTCTTCTGTTTTGTTTTTTTTTTTGGGATGTACCATATTTTCACTGTAATTTGGGTGGGATTTTCGAAGAAAGTGACCATTTGTGTGTGTGAGTGTGTGCCACACAGATGGGGTAAAAATGGAGGATTTAAATTACACCCCAACAATGTAGCTGTGGCCTAAGATTGAAAGATAATATCGACGTCGTCGTGCTATCTTTTTGCACCCGCCATTTTGACGTTCCGAGAAAAACGCGTTGTAATGTTTTACCTTGAATAAACAAAAACGAGAGCACGCAATATAAACAATAACAAACACGTTTTGTTTAGCTGACCATTCTGTGCATTGTCCCGAAGTTTGGTTGAAGTTGGTTGCTGGAGTCCCGAGTTATAAAAATGTTTACGGTAGTCTAACTTGTACGTGCGTCAAACGCATCCTGACATGAAATCCCTTTGGCCTTTTGTCACACTTACATCAATTTTCAGGGAGTGACAAGATAGCACGACAAAATTGAAACTACTTTTATATGGAAAGTGACTAACATTTTCGGAGCTTTTTTGGTTTCCATTGAATATCTCAGGATTGAAATCGAATTTTGGGGATCTGTGAAGGTCATCTGGCATTGTTAGATGCACAAAAAAAGCGTTCTTAACTCAATTTGGCCCAAAATGCACGTACGACAAGTTAGCACGATGGCGACGATGTGATATATTTTAGATGCAAACATAAAAAACGCAAGTTTTTATTTTATTTATGTCCAGAAGAAATAATTTTGTGAGAGTTGGATCTGGTCTTACTAACCTTTTACAAAACTGATACGCAAGCTTCAAACAAGTCCTAACAAGCTACAACAACTACAGCTTGAATGCATAATTGTAACGAAACGGTTACACCAATAGATAAGAAACATTATGAAGTACAATATAGCGACACAGTTAAAAAAAATAAAATAATTTTTCAAGTTCAGGAACACTAAAAGTTTGTTCCATAAAGTCAAATTATACGTTTCTATTGAATCAAATATAATATTCATGTAACCAATTTTACTTTCAATTTTCCATGAAAAAAATCGCACACTTCCTACCGTGTATGCTCACGTGCAAAACTGCTCAAACACGTTTGTGGGAAAAAAAGAATGGCAAACATGTGAGTGTGTTTTCATCCATCTTCAAATGCAAATGCTTGAGCAGTGCTCGTTTTATTTCGGGGTTACACGTGGCTAGGGTGGCTCACAGATGTATGAAATATCAGCAATTCCTCACGAAAACAGCATGATTCGAAAAAAAAAATTCTCCGATCGAGCTCAATTTTTTTCTGGGGGATCCTTGGCTGAAATAATTAAACCCGTATTTTTTTGTTTGGCCATTAGGGTGACGTACGCCGTGTTAGGGTGGTTCGAAAAATGGCAATTTTTGTCGATTTTCGCAAAAACAACTTTTTTCAAAAACATTATATCTCCGCGCTATTTCATCCGATTTTAGCTGTCTTAGACGCAAAAGGAAGGTGATTAGTTTGGCTATTTGGAAAAAATAGTAAGAAGTTTCAAAAATCTAGCTTAACATTTGAAAAGGTTGAATGAAAACACAAAATGCTGTTTTGAAGGTTTTGGGACCAAAGAGCCTTTGTCCGAAAATATTTTTATCGGATTCCTCGGAAATTTTCTCAATCCATATCAAAAAATGGTGAAGTTATGATCTCGATACTCTGAGATACGATTTTTCGAAAATAAAAACTGGATTTTTCGACGCGCCACGCGCAAAAATGGGAAAATTACGAAAACGGAAAAATGACGAAAACGCGAAAAAATCTACTTTTTTCACTAAAACTGCGATAACTTTAAAATTTCAGCGATGACCTATACATGTTAGGGTACCAACATTTTTTTAATTAAAAGACGCAACTTTTGGTACCCTAACATGTATAGGTCATCGCTGACATTTTAAATTTATCGCAGTTTTAGTGAAAAAAGTCGTTTTTTCCCGTTTTCGTAATTTTCCCATTTTTGCGCGTGGCGCGTCGAAAAATCCAGTTTTTATTTTCAAAAAATCGTATCTCAGAGTATCAAAAACATAACTTCACCATTTTTTGATATGTTATGTTAAATTTTCCGAGGAATCCGATAAAAATATTTTCAGACATAGGCTCTTTGGTCCGGTCTCGGGACCGGCATTTTAAGTTTTCATACGACCTTTTCAAATGTTAAGCTAGATTTTTGAACCTTCTTACTATTTTTTCCAAATAGCCAAACTAATCACCTTTATTTTGCGTCTAGGACAGCTAAAATCGGATGAAATGACGCGGAGATATGACTTTTTGAAAAAAGTGGTTTTTGCGAAAATCGACGAAAATTGTCATTTTTCGAACCACCCTAACACGGCGTAGGTCACCCTAATGGCCAAACAAAAAAATACGGGTTTAATTATTTCGGCCAAGGATCCCCCAGAAAAAAATTGAGCTCGATCGGAGATTTTTTTTTCGAATCATGCTGTTTTCGTGAGGAATTGCTGATATATTTAGAGATTTTTTTTGAAAAGGTCATATAAACATATGGAAAGTAATAGCTTATATGTGCTTTAAAAACTCTAACATATGAAGGTTTAAACACAGAAACTCGCCTAGACATGAGGTATAGTGGTAAAAAAGTTAAATTTTTGCATGGTTGAAAATTTTTATAGTTGAATATTATCTCTTTTTAGAGTAATTTTCATAAAATAACGTGTGAAAAATAAAAAAAAAAAACGAAAAAATGATATGATATTGTTGCTGTTGCTAGTTTCTGATATAAATTTAAACTTTTTTCAAACAAAATCAGTTACCATTCCGAGATGTAAAATTACAATTATTGATTTCAAATCAATTAAAAAGCAGCAAATCTCATTCATAAATTTCGAACAAGTTTAATGTCAGGAATTGGCAAACTAATTTGTTTTTCTAGCGATTTTTTAAGACCACACTATGGCACTTAGCCCATACCGTGAGCAGCGCTACATTTGCATACGACGTTCAACGGTCTCTTTACATTTGGGTGCCCTTTTCAGTGCAAGTGCAAATTATACAATGCAAAAAAGCTCGCTCCGCTCAATGAAAAGTGGGTAAACTTTATCACACACTTTTGGTGAGCAAACTTCAAGATGGCTCTCATGATTTGTTTTTTTTTTTGTGGTTTTGATATTTGAATTTAATTAGTAATAAATAGTTTGGAATCTTAAGATCTGTAAACACAATTTTGTTTTTTCAAAAAGATATAATTAAATTAAAAAAAACGTCAAACAGGCAAGGCAACGAATTTTGCAAAAAATAACCTTGAATATTAAAATCATCAGATTTATATGGAAAATTGAATCGCTTAGCGCAAAGTGAGGACTAAATTAATCGATCCTAAACTTTGGGGAGTTATTTAGGACCCCAAAAGGAATGTTCTGTGCTCACTAAATTTGGACAACTTTATTTTTTCCATATAACCATATTACACCCTATTGCAACATGCACTTTTGCAAATTACTGATGTGTTTGATAAAAATGTTTAATTACAGAAATTTGTATGTGATTTTACATTTACTCTGATATTCGTACATCAAATAGATTCTGCCGAAGTATTTACTGAATCAAAATGAGAAAATTTTGATGGTCTAAAAATGCTCACAAAAATCTGAACTAATGAATTTCCATATAATTTTTGTATAACTTTTCAATTTAAGAAAAAAAAAATAATTGTCATTAATGACAAATAATTTCGATCACATCCACGATATCTCTTTGCCAGAACCTTCCTCTCATTAGGCGACCGACCATCCAATCATAGAACTAGGTCAACCGTGCGCCTTGATTCGTCGCCATTACTTCCTCTAATCTCGGCCTAAACGCTTCGCCGAGCACATGTCCTTCGCGAGCCGCCAGAGCTTTATTATGTCATTAAAACAAGGCGGAGAAGCGCTTTCCGCGTGTGATTGTCGCATTTGATGTTGGGCTGCCGTTCGCTGCTGCATATTGTGGGTTTGAATTACAACTGATGTTTTGTACTGAAGGTGGGGGTGGATGCATCGACGACGATCAACGACGAACGTCACGAATAGCTGCCAATTGTAACGGCATGTAATTTTGCTACACTTGGGATCTCTTTAAATTTTGAAATTTTATCTGACTTTATACATTTTATATATAAAAAAATTAAAGCGTGGTCAATGATGACCCTTTTAATATTTTTTTTTTAAATCAAAAAAAAAAATCTAGAGGAGATAAAAGAAACTTCATACAAGATCAATTCAAAACCGTCTATTTTAATGCAACTGAGTGCACTATAACAAGTTTGCACCGTCAACTAACGCTAACGATAGTGAACTTGGGTTCAGGCCTTAATCGGTTTGGGGGGTGGAGCGAGGCTTTTAAAATAATAAATTAGATAATTTGCCACCCGAGTTTATGGGATTGTTCCACGGTTGACGGCAATGTTGCTGTGGTGCAGCATAATTTCCTAGTGGGAACTCCATTCCGACGTTCCAGCAGGACGGGTTGCACAACGGCACTATTGACTCATTGGAGGTGACAAATAAGCCACGGCTACTGTCACGCGGTTAAGTCTCGCGAGCGTCTGAACCGGCAATTATTTGTCATCGCGCGCGCCTCCGTCATTAAGTCAATGGGCTTTGCTCTACGTCTGGTGTTAGATCTGGCAGTGTAGTTAAAGTCGAGGAATTACCGAGGTGCGATTAGCTGGTTACGATTGTCTACGCACTGACCGCGCGGAATGCTCGTCGTCGTCAGGTATTGGTTACCGGATAGTTTGGTTACATGGAACAGGTTGGAGGACATGTCGGAAATGAAAGCGCCTTTTTTCTTCGTTTAATTGACTTGTTTGTCTGTGGTGCCATGGGAAACGATCCGTTCTGGGGCTGACAATGTTGTTATGTGGAGCATGAATTGATTGAGGAGATCACTTACCTATTTATTTGTTAATAATTTCTGAAAAAGAAGAAAAAAATCAAATTAATTTTTCAAAATTAAATTGCAATACAATTTGTTTAATCACCGGTATCATCGATTAACTCTGGTTTAAGTCAATGAACATAAAACGAACTTAACGAAAATTTCTAGAGTTTTTTTTAAAGGTCCTATGAACTATTGTCTTTCAGATGTTTATAGGACCAATTTAAAACAAAATTAGAAAAAAATGCAATGACCAAAACAATTTTAACAATTTTGAATTTTAAAGATTTCAAAAAGCTAAAGGCTAAAGAAACGATCAAAATATCATTAAAAATAAACGTTATTAATTAAATGTATAATACTTGATAAAAATTATGAACATCGTTTTGGTAATGTTTAAAGGCCTTTAGAATGCTTGGTGAAATTGGAATTGATGACTAGTGAGAAGTGAATGTTAAAATATAAACAAATAGGCCGTTAAAAATATGTTTTGAATGTTACTTAATCCACCCTTTGGTGGTTGATACAAAAAAATAAAAATAAGATAAATACTCATGACATAAGACATAATTGTAAAATAATTAAAAGTCATGATTCATAGAAAAGATCTTTCGATAAGCCATCCAGAGCTGGGTTGCATGATAGATCCAAACATCATTTTAATCCAAATTTCAGAGATCTGTTCCCAAAAAAGTCTTTACCTAAATCTTATCAAAGTAACCTCATAACGTGTCGAATTATAGACCCGTTTCCACAAAATCAACAAGATCAGATCTAAAACAAAAATAATAAATAACACTTAAGTACTTGTAATTTTTGTTTCGAACCTTAACGAATTCTTGTGATCTTTTCAACAAGAACAATTTTAGTTTCCGATATATTCCGATTGTCAAAATTGTCAAAATTGTCAAAATTGTGAAAATTGTAAAAATTGTCAAAATTGTCAAAATTGTCAAAATTGTCAAAATTGTCAAAATTGTCAAAATTGTCAAAATTGTCAAAATTGTCAAAATTGTCAAAATTGTCAAAATTGTCAAAATTGTCAAAATTGTCAAAATTGTCAAAATTGTCAAAATTGTCAAAATTGTCAAAATTGTCAAAATTGTCAAAATTGTCAAAATTGTCAAAATTGTCAAAATTGTCAAAATTGTCAAAATTGTCAAAATTGTCCAAATTGTCAAAATTGTCAAAATTGTCAAAATTGTCAAAATTGTCAAAATTGTCAAAATTGTCAAAATTGTCAAAATTGTCAAAATTGTCAAAATTGTCAAAATTGTCAAAATTGTCAAAATTGTCAAAATTGTCAAAATTGTCAAAATTGTCAAAATTGTCAAAATTGTCAAAATTGTCAAAATTGTCAAAATTGTCAAAATTGTCAAAATTGTCAAAATTGTCAAAATTGTCAAAATTGTCAAAATTGTCAAAATTGTCAAAATTGTCAAAATTGTCAAAATTGTCAAAATTGTCAAAATTGTCAAAATTGTCAAAATTGTCAAAATTGTCAAAATTGTCAAAATTGTCAAAATTGTCAAAATTGTCAAAATTGTCAAAATTGTCAAAATTGTCAAAATTGTCAAAATTGTCAAAATTGTCAAAATTGTCAAAATTGTCAAAATTGTCAAAATTGTCAAAATTGTCAAAATTGTCAAAATTGTCAAAATTGTCAAAATTGTCAAAATTGTCAAAATTGTCAAAATTGTCAAAAATGGCAAAATTGTCAAAATTGTCAAAATTGTCAAAATTGTCAAAATTATCAAAATTGTCAAAATTGTCAAAATTGTCAAAATTGTCAAAATTGTCAAAATTGTCAAAATATGTCAAAATTGTCAAAATATGTCAAATTTGTTAAAATTTTCAAAATTGTCAAAATTGTCAAAATTGTCAAAATTGTCAAAATTGTCAAAATTGTCAAAATTGTCAAAATTGTCAATATTAACAAAATTGTCAAAATTGTCAAAATGTCAAAATTGTCAAAATTGTCAAAATTGTCAAAATTGTCAAAATTGTCAAAATTGTCAAAATTGTCAAAATTGTCAAAATTGTCAAAATTGTCAAAATTGTCAAAATTGTCAAAATTGTCAAAATTGTCAAAATTGTCAAAATTGTCAAAATTGTCAAAATTGTCAAAATTGTCAAAATTGTCAAAATTGTCAAAATTGTCAAAATTGTCAAAATTGTCAAAATTGTCAAAATTGTCAAAATTGTCAAAATTGTCAAAATTGTCAAAATTGTCAAAATTGTCAAAATTGTCAAAATTGTCAAAATTGTCAAAATTGTCAAAATTGTCAAAATTGTCAAAATTGTCAAAATTGTCAAAATTGTCAAAATTGTCAAAATTGTCAAAATTGTCAAAATTGTCAAAAGTGTCAAAATTGTCAAAATTGTCAAAATTGTCAAAATTGTCAAAAGTGTCAAAATTGTCAAAATTGTCAAAATTGTCAAAATTGTCAAAATTGTCAAAATTGTCAAAATTGTCAAAATTGTCAAAATTGTCAAGATTGTCAAAATTGTCAAAATCGTCAAAATTGTCAAAATTGTCAAAATTGTCAAAATTGTCAAAATTGTCATAGTTGTCAAAATTGTCAAAATTGTCAAAATTGTCAAAATTGTCAAAATTGTCAAAATTGTCAAAATTGTCAAAATTGTCAAAATTGTCAAAATTGTCAAAATTGTCAAAATTGTCAAAATTGTCAAAATTGTCAAAATTGTCAAAATTGTCAAAATTGTCAAAATTGTCAAAATTGTCAAAATTGTCAAAATTGTCAAAATTGTCAAAATTGTCAAAATTGTCAAAATTGTCAAAATTGTCAAAATTGTCAAAATTGTCAAAATTGTCAAAATTGTCAAAATTGTCAAAATTGTCAAAATTGTCAAAATTGTCAAAATTGTCAAAATTGTCAAAATTGTCAAAATTGTCAAAATTGTCAAAATTGTCAAAATTGTCAAAATTGTCAAAATTGTCAAAATTGTCAAAATTGTCAAAATTGTCAAAATTGTCAAAATTGTCAAAATTGTCAAAATTGTCAAAATTGTCAAAATTGTCAAAATTGTCAAAATTGTCAAAATTGTCAAAATTGTCAAAATTGTCAAAATTGTCAAAATTGTCAAAATTGTCAAAATTGTCAAAATTGTCAAAATTGTCAAATTTGTCAAAATTTACAAAAGCTGCGTTCAAGGTCAACGTTAAGGCTAAAGCGCAATATGGTGGTGCCAGTTCTTTTAAAAAAAATTGATGATAAAATTAGGCACAAGATGCAAATTCGATGTTGCCTTTAAAAATATTTTTTTTCCAGATTTTCGATGTTTTAAAAGAAATTGATTGTTTTCAAAAAATCAATATACATTTCTTTACCAAGACTTTGAACCATCACGCACTTCGGCTCAAAAGATGTATTCGTTAGTCCCCTAAAATATATTTATATATAAAAAAAAATCTTAAAAATAAAAAAAAAAATTTGGGCATTAAACTTTTTGTCAGTAGTTAAATAAAAACTAACTTAATCCACCTATGTGGTTGGAGCTTTCCTCACTTATTACCAACAATGGCTGATATGATGGAATTGTACAAAAATTTCATCTATTTTTTAGATACGGAATAAAAAAGTACATAAATATCACTTAAGGGGCCATACCTCGAGACAGGGTTGCCAGATCATCAATATTTTGGACTCATTGGAAAGGTTTTTTGATAACCTAAATAACGATGGGTTGGATGGTGGAACCGGACTTAGTTTACATACATTTAAGTGAGATCCGGCTTCCAAAAAGTACATCAATATCACTTAAGTGGCCATATCTCGAGACAGGGTTGCCAGATCTTCAATGTTTTAGGCTCGTTGGAAAGGTCTTTTGATAACCTAACCAACGATGGGTCGGATGATGGACCCGGACATAGTTTACATACATTTAAGTGAGATCCGGATATATGTGAAAACACATTTTTATACATAACTTTTGAACTACTTATCGAAACTTCAATCTGTATAAAACTCGATCTATGGGAGCCTAAACCAAGTCGAATGCAACAGGTTCGGGTCAAATCGGTTCAGCCAGTGCCGAGAAACGTGAGCTAGTTTGTTGGTCACATACATACATACACACACACATACACACAGACATTTGTTCAGTTTTTGATTCTGAGTCGATATGTTTACATGAAGGTAGGTCTACGACGTTTTTATACAAAGTTCAATTTTAGAGCAGGATTATAATAGCCTTACCTCAGTGAGGAAGGCAAAATGGGGTTTGTTTTTCCTGCACTTATTTTTTTCTGAAAAGTCTTCATCATAACCTTAAACTTTGCCAAAGACATCAAATCTAATGAGCTGTTGTCTTGAAAATAACACTGATTAAGCGTCTCGTGATATGATATCAACGGCTAATGACACAAAAACACAGCTTTTCAACGAAGATTCCCATAAAAAGAATCTCTCACTTCCCTGTTCCGTCTGTACCGCGAAGGCCAACTGAACTTGTCCCTACATTTCCACTTTAAAATAATAAAACAAGACCAGGCAGAATTTACTGCCCTGTCGTACGATTATGTGCGCCCCGCATGTATGCTCTACTATCTCCATACCAGGCAGCAGTTTCAGCCACTTTCCGCTGAATATTCCGCCCGTTTCATTTTCCCAACCGTGTCCGCGTTGTCCACACAACAGAAACCGGTTCTTTCACCCACCGTGTCCGGTGGTCTCAGCTGTTGGTTGACTGACCACCAGCAAGACTGAGGCACTGAGCTTTTTTTTTCGTTTCAAGTTCAAGGTGTTGGCCGCGTTCCGGCGGCGTGGAGAGGGTCTGGGTTAAGTGGCCTCTCACCGCACACACACACACACGTACACTTGTAAGTGTCCTTTTCATTTTTCATTATTTCATTCTTTTTTTTGCCTTGTTCAAGTGGACACGGCTGCTCTTAACCCAGTAGCGGGCTGTTTTTTTGTGTTGAAATATTTTGATCTTTGATCAACCTTAGCTACGCTAATCTTTTGCTTTTCTTTGAAATAAAGTGTTTCATTCGATATCACAAAAACAAAATCTACCAATTGGATCATCAAGGGTCAACAAGTCACCAATTGTCACCCCCTCCAGGAGGTAAGAGGTGATTGACCAGCGAATTTCTCCAATTTTTGTCAAGTGGCGGAGATGTCACGTCAGTGATTGGAGAGTTTGGGCGTGAAACTTGAGCGGAATAATGATCCGATGATCCGCGGCGAAAGATCTTATCCTGGACAAGCGAATAAAAATCGTGAGTGGAATTAACCGCGCAGCCGTTAACCCCGATTTCGTGACCACGCCGTGGTGTGTTTGTTTTGGGGTGGAGTTCCTCAACGGCTCATGGTAATGAATAACGACACCGGCCGAGGAGAGATTCGATATTCAAATTAGTGGATAAATGTTGGGAGCCGCCGCACCCACCGTGACTGGTCAATATGCATCACGGTTTGTGGAACGTGACTGGCAATATGGGGGTTATGTCCTGTGTTCGATTTGAGTGGTGCAGTTTGATTGAATTGATACAGGTTAAAATGCAATTTGAACTTTAAACGATTTTTATTTGTGTGTTTATTGTATTTGTTATATTTTTGGAAATTAGCTTACACTTTTTCGTTGAAGACACCTTTTTCAACTTGATTGTATATTATTCTATCTTAATTTTAAGCTCTTGTGCCTTTTTTATATACGTTGTTGTTTTTATATATTAATTTATATTTGACATGATGTTTGAGCTGAATTTGAAGTTTCTGTCAAGTACTGAAACAAGCAGTTCCTTAACATTTTTTTATAAGTTTTGTTTATCATAAAATATGATCTGATTTGTGAAATATTATTGAAGTTCTCGAAGATTATTAAGAAAACAATCGAGTTTGTTTTTTTTGGCGGTGAGAGATTACATTTTTGATTTAGGTCCGAACTTAAAGTATCACAAAATGCTTGAGTCTTATTGCTCTCCCCAAAAGTATGGCGTTCTGTTAAGATAACTTTATTTTTTTTTCATGAAATTATTTTTATTAGGTCCTTTTTGTTACAGTGACCTGGTTAGGACCGAGTCGGCTTAAGTAATAACAATGTTCTTAAAGCTAAGAGTAATTACAGAGAATTTTGTGGCTAAATGTTAGTGGGAGGGGAACCGATTACTCGCGGCCTACTCGGGGTTAGATGGAAAGGGATTGATGTTAAAAGACAAGACATGGGAAGGGAAGGGGGATTGTGTAAGGGTCTTAACGTTAATTAAAATCAGTGGAAAATTTTCATCAAAAAATCTGTTGATGCTCAAGCGTAACGTCACACGTCAAAAAATAAGCGAAGTAAATTAATTCAATTGATGCTAATTTAAGAAAAACAAAGAATCTTTAACTGAAGATTTTCTCCGGAATTATCGGGAGGGATTTTGTTTAGCGTGTTTTACCAATTTGGCACAAATGCTTCAAATTACCCATAAAACTGTTAACTTAAATGTATGTTACCGATTTTTTTTTATGGAATTGGTTTTTATTGTTCGGTTTAGAAATATTAATTTGTTTTTCATTGAAAATTTTATTTAAAAAAAAGTTTTTACAATTAAGCATGATAATATTTGGTCAAATTTTATAACATCAGTACAAGACTTTGTACTATCCTTAACTCAAACGCAAAAACTACTTTTTTTCGTCCGTTAAAACATATATGATATACCAGAGCAATTCTCTACGAAATAGGTCTTTTTTATTTTTATTTTTGTTTTTTTTTCCAGCTGAAACTTTTTTCATACCTTCGGTAAGCCCAAAAAAGCCATTTTGCATCATTAGTTTATCCATATAGTTTTCCATACAAATTTGGCAGCAGTCCATACAAAAATGATACATGAAAACTCAAAAATCTGTATCTTTTGAAGGAATTTATTGATCGATATGGTGTCTTGGGCAAAGTTGTAGGCATGGATTAGGACTACACTGAAAAAAAATGATTCACGGTAAAAAAATGATGATATTTAATTTCACTTTTTGTCACTAAAACTTGATTTGTAAAAAACACCCTTTATTTATTTTTTTATATGTTTTAGGGGACATCAAATTTCAACATTTCAGAAATTTCCACAATGTGCAAAAATCTTGGTTATGCCGAGTAATGACTTATTGAATCTGAAACTGATTTTTCAAAAAATCTACAAATTAGCCGCAACAATTTTTTAATTTAATTTTTCGATGTTAAATCGAATTTTCAATCAAAAAGTACTTTAGGACCATCCACAAACCACGTGAACACTTTTATGGAAATCTCAACCCCACTCGTGGACAATTGTTGATACAACAAAAAAGCTTTTTTGTATGGAGCGTAGACAATCCACATACACCATACACATAATATTTGTATTTTTTAATCCGACTGAAACTTTTTTGATGCCTTCGGTATGCCCAAAGAAGCCATTTTGGTGATTTGGTGATTTTTTTATTTAACTTTTTAACACTAAAACTTAATTTGCAAAAAAACACTATTTTTAATTTTTTTTATTTTTTGATATGTTTTAGAGGACATAAAATGCCAACTTTTCAGAAATTTCCAGGTTGTGCAAAAAATCATTGACCGAGTTATGAATTTTTTAAACAATACTAATTTTAAAAAAAAATCGAAATTTTGGTCGCAAAAATTTTTTAACTTCATTTTTCGATGTAAAATTGAATTTGCAATCAAAAAGTACTTTAGTGAAATTTTGAAAAAGTGCACCGTTTTCAAGTTATAGCCATTTTTATGTAACTTTTTTCAAAATAGTCGCAGTTTTTCATTTTTTAAAATTAATGCACATGTTTGTCCACTTTTGAAAAAAATATTTTTGCAAAGCTGACAAAATTCTCTATATTTTGCTTCATCGGACTTTGTTGATACGACCTTTAGTTGCTGAGATATTGCCATGCAAAGGATTAAAAACAGGAAAATTGATGTTTTCTAAGTCTCACCCAAACAGCCCACCATTTTTTTAATGTCGATATCTCAGCAGCTAATGGTCCGATTTTCAATGTTAAAATATGAAACATTTGTGAAATTTTCCGATCTTTTCGAAAAAAAATATTTTCAAAATTTTTAAATCAAGACTAACATTTTAAAGGGCGTAATATTCAATGTTTGGCCTTTTTGAAATGTTAGTCTTGATTTTAAAATTTTGAAAATATTGTTTTCGAAAAGATCGGAAAATTTCACAAATGTTTCATATTTTATCATTGAAAATCGGACCATTAGTTGCTGAGATATCGACATTGAAAAATGGTGGGCTGTTTGGGTGAGACTTAGAAAACATCAATTTTCCTGTTTTTAGACCTTTGCATGGCAATATCTCAGCAACTAAAGGTCGTATCAAAAAAGTCTGATAAAGCAAAATATAGATAATTTTCTCAGCTTTTCAAACATATTTTTTTCAAAAGTGTGCAAACATGTGCACTAATTTTAAAAAATGAAAAACTGCGACTATTTTGAAAAAAGTTACATAAAAATGGCTATAACTTGAAAGCGGTACACTTTATCAAAATTTCACTAAAGTACTTTTTGATTGCAAATTCAATTTTACATCTAAAAATGAAGTTGAAAAATTTTTGCGAACAAAATTTCAATTTTTTGAAAAAATCAGTATTGTTTAAAAAATTCATAACTCGGTCAATGATTTTTTGCACAACCTGGAAATTTCTGAAAAGTTGGCATTTTATGTCCTCTAAAACACATCAAAAAATAAAAAAATTAAAAATAGGGTTTTTTAGCAAATCAAGTTTTAGTGTTAAAAAGTTAAATAAAAAAATCACCAAATTTTTTTTACCGTGTAGTCCGTATCCATACCTACAACTTTGCCCAAGACACCAAATCGATCAAAAAATTCCTTCAAAAGATACAGATTTTTGAATTTTCATACACCATTTTTGTATGGTCAGCTGCCAAATTTGTATGGAAAATTATATGGACAAACTAATGATGCAAAATGGCTTCTTTTGGCATACCGAAGGCACCAAAAAAGTTTCAGTCGGATTAAAAAATATAAAAAAAAAATCGAATGACCGAAATCCTAGAGAACTGCTCTATTACTAGAAAACGGTGCACTTTATCACAATTTCACTAATGTACTTTTTGATTGCAAATTTGAATTACATATAAAAATGAAATTGATTTTTTTGCGGCCAATATTTCGATTTTTCGAAAAAATCAATATTGATTCAAAAAGTCATAACTTGGTCAAAGATTTTTTGCACATTATGGTAATTTCTAAAAAATTGGCATTTGATGTCCTCTAAATCAAATCAAAATATAAAATCGTGTTTTTTTGGAAATCAAGTTTTAGTGACAAATAGTGAAATTAAAAATAACCAAATTTCTTTTACCGTGTATCATTTTTTTTCAGTGTAGTCCTTATCCATTCCTACAACTTGGCTCAAGGCACCAAATCGATCCAATAGTTCCTACAAAAGATACAGATTTTTGAATTTTCATGCATCATTTTTGTATGGATAGCTGCCAAATTTGTAAGGAAAGTTATATGGACAAACATATGATGTAAAATGGCTTCTTTGGGCATACCAAATACGAAAAAGTTTCAACCGGATTAAATATACAAATAAAATCGAATGACCGATATCTCAGAGAATTACTCTATAATTTTGGAATAAATCGTTGTACTGTTCAATGTCTACGGTTTCCGCAAGCTTCACAAATTGAAATTTATGTTAAACTCGTGATATTGGTGGGTGTTAAAATGTTATTGAAATTTGCTCCCGTATTTTTTATTATCATAAGGGTGGCATCAATTCTCTTGACAATTTGACGTCAAAAAAGAAATTGACTGTGGCCACCAAAAAGAACAGTTAAAGCCACTCTCCCTTCCCTTTTTTCGTATTTTTTTTGCACTCCCTCCCACGCCCAAACCAAATCAAACACCCCCTCCAGTTAATGCCACTCCTCGGAAATCATCGCTCAATTTTGTGCGTTGTCATCGACCTTACGACTATCTCCAAGATCTTCCTTTCCACTCGGCAAACATCATTACCTGGAAGCAAACCCTCTTCGTGTTGTGGTCTTAGCCTGATTTGATTGTTTGTTTGGCCCACGTAGTTTCTCCGGGCGAGCGAGTTGAGTTGAGTGAGCCCGCCGACCTTTCTGCGTGACCAATCGATAGCTCGACAGTCGGTCATACCCTGCGGGGCCTATCGATTACATTCATCTCTCTAAGAGTAGCAGCAGCAGCAGCATCATCATTATTCATAGCGGGAAATTGAAGAAGACGAAGATGAGTACACCTTTGTCGTGAACGTACCTTGGGGGGCCACCCCCATCTTCTTACTTCCTCCAACGAATGATAGCATCATGTTTGGTGAGGTCTTTTGGGGGAGGAGGAGCGATGACCTTTTCATGCGAATATCTCTCAATGGGCCGTGGAATGGTACGAATCCTAGCGACTATGCGGTACATTTCAACCAGGTCCAGGTCGTTGACTGTCGTTGGGTTTGGTGTGGCCTTAGTTTATTTGGTTAGATTAACCCTTTCAGGCATGATGGGTCATATATGACCCAAATATCAAAGTTTTCAAAACAACCTATAATTTTCGTTCGGTCATAAGAATCATTTCTAGAGTTTTTTTTTTAAACATTCGATTTTGACTTTTGCATTTTTCTAAAACCTCATGAGCGCATAGTTTGTGTTCTAGTGTTTCTTCTTTTGTCGAAGAGTGTGAAAAGATTTATCCATTATTTAAAATTTTACAGAATTTATAATACCGCCGCTAAAAACATCAACTATTTCTTCACTCTCTCCTGGCAGCACTTACTGCTCCTAAAGACTACCTTTTGAACTATTAGATTAGGTTTTAAACGTGATTTTAACCCGTTCCTTATATTTATATATATTTGAAATGATCACCATCGTGTTTCCCGGACAATTTTATGTAAGAAACAGTGCATATCTCAAACTAACCCAAACCTTTTCCGAGAAACAGGCCTTTAAAAAATAAAATTAAACTTTAATTTACTATGCAAACTTTAAATCAGTCCTCAAAAATACGCATTTTTTAAAAAATCGCAATATGTATATAAAAAAATCGAAACTTTGCATGCATTTTCACTGTTTTCTAGTTTTTTTAAATGAAATATGAGTTTTAACTCATATTGTGAATTGTAAAAATATTAGTATTTTAAAATAATACGGAGCTTTGTGAAAATTTTAGTTTTTCATTCAAAAAACTCTAAAACAGTAAGAATGCATGCAAAATTTCGAATCGTTTATATCCATATTGCGAATAATAAAAATTGAGTATTTTCGAGATAATACGGTATTTTGTGAAAATTTTTGTGTTTCATTGAAAACACTCTAAAACAGTGAAAATGCAGGTAACATTGCGTTGCGATTGATACCCATATCGCAAATTATGAAAAATTGAGTACTTTAAAAAAATGCGTTTTTTGTGAAAATATAAGTATTTCATTAAAAAAAACTCTAAAACAGTGAAAATGCATGCAAAATTTCGAATCGTTTGATACCCATATTACAAATTATAAAAATTGTAGTACTTTAAAAAAAACTAACTTAATCCACCTACGTGGTTGGAGCCTTCCTCACTTATTTCCAACAATGGCTGATGTGATGGAATTGTACAAACATTTCATCTATTTTTTAGATCCGGAATAAAAAAAGGACATAAATATCACTTAAGTGTACATATCTCGAGACAGGGTTGCCAGATTTTCAATGTTTTGGACTCGTTGGAAAGATCTTTTGTTAACCTAACCAACGATGGGTCGGATGGTGGATACGGACATAGTTTACATACATATAAGTGAGATCCTGCTTCCAAAAAGTACAAAACGAAGTTGACTTTATAGCTGTCGGCCACCATTGCTAGTACCAACCACTAGTGTCTTCCTTTTATCTATGTCGGATGGTCGATCCGGACATAGTTTACATACATTTAAGTGAGATCCGGCTTCAAAAAAGTGCATCAATATCACTTAAGTGGCCATACCTCGAGACAGGGTTGCCAGATCATCAATGTTTTGAACTTGTTGAAAAGATCTTTTGTTAACCTAACCAACGATGGGTCGGATGGTGGATACGGACATAGTTTACATACATTTAAGTGAGATCCGGCTTCCAAAAAGTACATAAATGTCACTTAAGTGGGCATATCTCGAAACAGGGTTGCCAGATCTTCAATGTTTTAGGCTCGTTGGAAAGGTCTTTTGATGACCTAACCAACGATGGGTCGGATGATGGACCCAAACATAGTTTACATACATTTAAGTGAGATCCGGATATATGTGAAAACACATTTTTATACATAACTTTTGAACTATTTATCGAAACTTCAATCTGTATAAAACTCGATCTATGGGACCCTAAACCAAGTCGAATGCAACAGGTTCGGGTCAAATCGGTTCAGCCAGTGCCGAGAAACATGAGCTAGTTTGTTGGTCACATACATACATACACACACACATACACACAGACATTTGTTCAGTTTTCGATTCTGAGTCGATATGTATACATGAAGGTGGGTCTACGACGTTTTTAAACAAAGTTCATTTTTAGAGCAGGATTATAGCCTTACCTCAGTGAGGAAGGCAAAATACGGTTTTTTTTTGAAAATATTAGCATTTATGCTTTGAAGCTTACTACATTATAAAAAATATTATCCTAAGCCAATGCAATAAAACTTTACATGATATTGATGGATTTAAGTAAATTTAAGAAAGATTAAAAAAAATAGTTATCGTTCGTTATCGAGGATAAGATTATCGCCGATTGAATTATTGAAATAACGATACACCCAAAATTCAGAATCGAGATAATCGTTCTCTCAAAATTTATTGAGGGCTCAGTGCCAAAATCGATAGAGTAATGGTACCAACTCACACCATCATAACAAATGAGTTCATTCGTTAGTTGCAAATGAACCTCGAGAGAATAGTTCTATCGCCCATCTCGAGCTGTGTTCTCTGCGTCCGTGAATGGTACCACTATTCTCTCGACTCGAGACCATCATTCTCTCGGACTAGCGCTGCCAGTTTTGGGTGTAACGATAGCGATAGATTATCGTTATGGTCCTGACGATAACGATAACCAATATTGGTATCGTTAGACGACAATATTATCGGCGATATTTCTATTGATTAACAACCTTTACTACCCTTACAGGTGATTTTTAATTTGATGATTTTATTGAAATTTGCCGTAGTTACAGACATTTTAAGATTATTGAGGTTTTTAAACGTTAAACAGTTGTGTTCCAATTTGCCCCACTTCTGATTAGAATAGAGTGCTCATATTCGGCCCAGATGCTAGTCATACATGTTCAAACAACCCTTGAAAATTTCAGGCAGATTGGTGAGGTCCAAACGAAGTCTCTAACAAAGGAGTATTCCCTGTTCGTGGACTTGCGCGTAAAATTGTTTAAAGAATCGGTGCTCAAATAATAAAAAAAACATTTTTATATTCGTAACTCAACAGGGAAAATCGTGGGTTATGTCATTTTATGGGGAAATTCAAGTTCTTTTCGAATTTATAGGTTATTTTTTATTTAGAACAAAACAATTAAATTTTTGTGACTTTGCCCGGCTTATTTTCAGAGTGTACTAATAATCTTCTATGTTTTAATATATATTAAACAAGGTTTTAAAATATTTAGTTTTCATGACCGTTCATGGTTCATGATCACCCGCGACAGACACGAACGACAAAACAAAGAAAAACGCAAAAATAACTTTTTCAAAACTTTTTTTTTTTTTAATCGCGATAACTCGTCATGTTTGAAAGCAAACCCCTTATGCTTGTATATATCATTTTTTTTATTTTCTGCTTTACATTTTTAAAAAAACATTGGTACACTCTAAAAAATTACCCTGTAAAGTTAGAAAAAACACGAAATTTTAAAATAAAATTTTTTGTTCCTATTTAAAAAATGACCTTTTTGGGTTAATGTAGATTCCAAAAGTACATTATATTTCCCTTAAAATGACATGTTCCAACATTTTTTTATAGTTGAGTAACGGAAAATAGCAGAGTTTTTAAAACTTTTTTGGAGTTTTTTTTTTCGATGAAAAATACGATTTTTGAAATTCTGAGTACGCCATCAAATCGGGCGTCAAATTTTACATAAAAGTTTCTTTGACATCAAATTTTTATCTCATCTCCGATTCAGGCTGCAAATTATTGAAAAACTTATTATATCACATAAATGGCCATACCTCGAGGCAGGGTTGCCAGATCATCAATGTTTTGGACTCGTTGGAAAGATTTTTTGATAACCTAACCAACGATGGGTCGGATGGTGGATTCGGACATAGTTTACATACATTTAAGTGAGACCTGGCTTCCAAAAAGTACATCAATATCACTTAAGTGGCCATATCTCGAGACAGGGTTGCCAGATCTTCAATGTTTTGGACTCGTTGGAAAGGTCTTTTGATAACCTAACCAACGATGGGTCGGATGGTGGATCCGGACATAGTTTACATACATTTAAATGAGATCCGGCTTCCAAAAAGTATATCAATGTCACTTAAGTGTACATATCTCGAGACAGGGTTGCCAGATCTTCAATGTTTTGGACTCGTTGGAAAGATCTTTTGATAACCTAACCAACGATGGGTCGGATGATAGACCCGGACATAGTTTACATACATTTTAGTGAGATCCGGATATATGTGAAAACATATTTTTATACATAACTTTTGAACTACTTATCGAAACTTCAATCTGTATAAAACTCGATCTATGGGACCCTAAACCAAGTCGACTGCAACAGGTTCGGGTCAATTCGGTTCAGCCAGTGCCGAGAAACATGAGCTAGTTTGTTGGTCACATACATACATACACACACACACACATACACACACATACACACACACATACACACAGACATTTGTACAGTTTTCGATTCTGAGTCGATATGTATACATGAAGGTGGGTCTACGACGTTTTTATACAAAGTTCATTTTTAGAGCAGGATTATAGCCTTACCTCAGTGAGGAAGGCAAAAAGCCATAAAAAATTTGAAAGCTCATTTCGCGACCTTCGAATAAAAAAAATCGCATCCAATTATATCCCAAATTTCATTATATCATTTTAACTAGTCAAAAATCGTCACTTAGTTCTCAGTCTCCATAATTTAGAAAAATAGCAAAAATCAAAAGTTTCGGAGTCAATCTGCCAAAAATGATTCTTACTTAATTCCACAGCAAATTTAGTAAAGTAACTTAAATGACTTATTCCCAGAACTCACACCAGAGACCAATTCAAGTGCCATGTTCGGTGAAACATGACCTCGCCCACACACGTTCGAAGAAACTTTTATCACAAAGCTGCTGCACAAAGTTTGCCCATTACCTCAGGACTCAGGACTCGATACCGGCAGACACCTACCGGCACCCCCATCTACGGGCATCCCACGTATGGTCAACGTGTGGGTCTACGGGGCGTTGACTTCGTAGTCTCTTAGTGGAAAATTTTTTTTTTTTGGTTAAGTTTCAAGTCCTGAATTAAGCAGTAAAAAATATTATTTTTTGATCAAATCTGAACAATTTTCGAAGAATTGCGATTGCAATACGAGAGCTCAACTTGAACTGTGGGACAAAGATGTACCATTATCGGTAGCACATACACATGCAGAAGTTACCTACACTTGTGCTATGTTTAGTGAGTAGATTATGGGTAGCAATGTATTAATGGCTTCCAGCTATTATTACTTCACTTTAACCACTTTACTACTTGAACGACGGCAAGATGCTCTTGATGTCTTCTAGGAAGGACAGTTTCAAACGAGTTGAGCTATAGAGTAACTTCCTGTTTCTTGGAATTTTGTGAAAAAAAGTTCTCGATACAATAACTTGACGATGTTTGCAAATAACACCTGAGTGCACTTTCAAACAACACTTTAGGGCACGTAAAGCCATCACATGCCAAGCACCCCATCAAGTCATTAAATCGTTTTATGGAGCTCACACTCTAAGATGTAGAACGTGACATCTCTGCCAGCAAAAAAAAAGCTACTCGTCAAGAAAACCGGATTTCCCTCCTCCGTTCTTGGAACCTGGCCAAGTCCGGACTGCAAGAACGTCCGTGCTGCAGCCTGGAAGTGCACTTTATCGCCGCACATTCTTGGAACTGGAAAATTCTTAAGGGGAGGGATTACCTTGTGTAGGCTCATAAAATCAAAGTTCAGCAAAACCTGTTCTGTGCGGTCTGGTCCATCTCTCGTGACTTCCCCTCGTCACGACACCGCTCCAGCAAACCAATGAACGTTTGGCCTTTCCCAAATCGAGATGAAGGCTTTATTCATCAGCTGCACTCTACCTTTGCGGGCACTTGGGGGCAGATGTCACTTATGCCCTTTTTGCCGCGATCAGCAGCGATTGGATGCTTCCGTCCGACGATTACTTCCGCCGGTGCCCAATTTGTACGTGCGGACTGTTGTGTAACTGGACCATAAATCGGACCACTCACACACGCTCTTGGTCAGAGTTACAGCGCGTCTCAGGGCTGGGTAATCGGTGGTGAAAGTAACACCCAATTTGCTAATTGTGCCACGAAAGGCCAAACGGTGCGAACCTCGCGAGGGGTGGTGGACGTTACTGTAGGGGAGACGTAGTTATTGTTGGAATTCGATAAAATACAATTAAAAAGCTTGCTACAATTTTATGGCATTTTAAAATGAGATATAAGGCGAATGAAAATTTAACTCGAATTTTTTGTCTCCTCACCTTATTTTTTTCTAAAAAATCGAGTTCACAAAATAATAACTGTTTAAAAATTGTACTTGTACAATCTAGTGTATACTCTTAAGGACAAATTGTATATCGTTTATATTTGCATAAATCATCAAATGGTGCACTTGTGCTATATTTTTCATAAACTAATATGATTGCAGATCGGAGAAAAACGTCTAACTTAAGAGTAATTTTGAACCTTGGCGCAAATCGGTTTATCATTGTATTTTTTTTTATTTGAGTTAAATTATTTAAATTAATATGCCATTTTGTATTTTTAGTTTTCTCATACAAGTCTGTAAACATTTTAAACGACCAGAGTGCAACTTGTCGTTTACAATTGGCCGGTGAATATTCGAAAATCTGTTTCTTGAGAAGGGATTTTCTGATAAATTTTGTTATAGCAAAGTTGTAAATTCCTAGCAATATTTTTTTAAAAAAATAGGAGCGCGGAAAAAAGTGATGATTTTATTGATTAATTTTTAGCACAAAAAGTTAAAATCCCAAAACTTTTTTAACGTTCAAGATTTTTCTGAAATGTTTAAGAATAGAACGGAAAACTGCACATAACTGCACTTGGAAGCTTTAGGGCTTATAAGACGGCGCTGAGAAAAATCTATTTTTTCACGAAATTTAAACTTCCATAGGCCAGCAGACTGATAAATAAATTTAAAAATTTAAAAAAATGGGATTATTTCTAAACTTTTCGAAAACAGTTTTTGCAGGATCTGCTTTTCCCAAAGAAGCTATTTTATGTCATTGGTTCACCCATATAAGTCTCCATACAATTTTGGCAGCTGTCCATACAAAAAGGTTCAAAAACTTAAAAAAATTTAAGATGACTAAACTTAGGCAAAATTCAAATTGATTTCAAAACTCAAAATGCATCTGAAAGGGCTTAAGAAATGCAACAAAATGCAGGGAGAAACATCCCAATTGGTTAAATCTAAAGGTAGTTATTGGCATTTTAGTGAAAAAATAGCATAATTTTCAAACTCAAATAAAAAAGTGTTCCATCCAGATATCAACTCGGTTTGACCTGCAGCTTGTAGGGGACATCTGGGACTACCATCTGAAACTGAGAACGCTTTGGGTAAGACAGTTAAACATAATAAATAGAAACTTTAACTTATAGTGAATTTTTTGGTTGTCAATTTTTGCTCGAGAGATCCCTTAGATCCCATTTTCTGGTGATAATTTTATCATATTCGTGTTCCTGAGACAATTTCACAATAGAAAAATGCATAAAAATGTATATTTTCATCCATTTGAACCCTTTAAAAAATGAAAGTTAAAAAAAATCTTCGATTCTCATTCATTGAAAATCAGGTTCGTTTCCAAGGATACTAGATGACACCAGAAAGCAGCTTCTTAATTTTTGTACAAACAACCCCTGAAAATTTCAGGCAGATTGGTGAGGTCGATGCGAGATGGGTATGCTTTGCTCGTGGACTCGCTCTAGAAGATTGGACCTCTGAATGTTGAGATGCAGCGAATAAAAGAAAAAGAAACAGGGAAATTGAAGTTTTCTAAGTCCCAACCCTTCAATTTCTAATGCCGATGTCTCAGCAACTTAAGATCCGATTTTCAATATTAAAACATGAAATCTTCGTAAAATTTTCTTTTCGATCTTTTCGAAAACAATTTTTTTAATCAAGACAAAAATTTGAAGAGGGCCATATATTTAATATAACGCCCTTTTCAAATGTTAGTCATGATTCAAAAGTTTTCCAAATATTGTTTTCAAAAAAATCGGAAAATTTCACGAATGCTTCATGTTTTAACATTGAAAATCGGCCCATTAGTTGCTGAGATATCGAAATTAGAAATTCTGGGTGAGACATCAAACATCAATTATCCTGTTTCTATTCTTTTGAGCAGCTGTATCTCAGCAACCAGAGGTACAATCCTCAATGTCTCTTAGACAATTAAATAGAATTTTTTTACTATTAAAAAAAAATGAATAGTCACTCATGGTCACTTTTTTAAAATCGAAAAACTGCAAATATTTCGTTTAAATCAAACTTTCAGTGGCAATATCTTGGACGTTAAGAATTTTTCGATTGTAAACTAAATTTTACATAATAATAATTAGGCTAAATATTTTTTGAATGAAATTTAGATTTTTCCAAAAATTACTATTTTTATGGCTCAAAAGTTGCTGGGTTTTATCCCTTAAAACATATAAAAAATACGTATGTTGGAAAAATGAGTTTTTGTGACAAAAAAAATTATTGAAAATTAGCAATTTTTTTTCCATATACATATTTTTTTTCAATAGTCCTCAACAATAACTACAACTTTGCCGAAGACATAAAATAGATAAGAAAATTTAATCAAAAGTTACAAATGTTAGAATTGTATGGAAACTTGTATGGGTGTATGGAGACTTGTATGGGTGAACCAATGACACAAAATAGCTTCTTTGGTCATAGGGAAGGCTCTCACTAAGTTTGAGCCAAATAAAAAATACAAAAAATAAAAATGGTCGATTTCGGCCGATTTCGTAGAGAATTGCTTATATTGAATAAATTTATACGTTTACGTTTCTCAAATATTTTTATTCAAACTTTTTTTACTGTGTAGAAATTTCTTTAGCTTTCAACATACAGTTCTGGAGTTTTTTTATTTGTTTAGACCCAATAAATCACTTTTTTGTTTACGCTAAAACAAAAAAACTAAATTGTTTATATTTCTTGATGTTTATACCTAGAATCAAATTAAATTTGGTTTTTAAACATCAAAAAGTTAAGCCAAAGATATCAACCGATATGGAGGTCAGTTCATATGACACCATTTGTGAAATATTTGCAAATGGTGGTTGGCGATTCTTGAGGTTTTAAATTTACATTAACCGGAATTTCTAGTTTTTAAGCAAAATTATTGATTTGATGACAAAATTTTTAAAAAATTATTGAAAATTTACAAAATTTCCAAGAATTAATTTCAATAAGTCACAGTTTTTTAACACAGTTTAAGTTTTATACCTAAATATCATACTTTCTACAAGCAAGGGTTCGTAGATTTGTTTTGAATTTTGGTTTAGATTCTGAATTCTCACTGAATGATTTTCTCAAAATTTATTGAATCTGTCTGAGTCTTAGTTGGTCGAAGTAGACATCATTTTATTGTTTGTATTTCAAATTTGATCGAGATTTTTGCTATTTGACAAAGAAGGATCCTAAGATTCCTAAGCAATATCTGAAGTTTTTTTTTAACTTTCATTCCGCCTGAAATTTTAAAATGGCTTCCAGATAAAGTTTTTTTTGCAGATAAAGTAAGGCCAGAGAACTCATTATGAATAGTTGTTGTTGTGCATTGGATTTAACCCTCTACAACTCAACTCCGCCTCTAGATGGGTTTTGATAAAAAAATTCGCCAAAAATCAAGTTTTCAACCAACTCCTAAAATTTCAAATAAATCTAAGGTTGGAAGTTTGACTTGTTTTATGTGACTTTGCCAATGTTTTTAAAACTGTCATTTTTTTCTGGGGTAAGTATGCAGTATTTTTTGTAGTGCACAAGACTTTGCCTCTAAACATTTTTTTTACAATTCAAATGATAATGGTTTCGTTCTATAGTAGAAAATGTGAAAAACAAGCAAAAAATTAGAAAAGTGATTTTAAAAACATTTAAAAACTAGATAGGCAAATGGTAATGATAGGAGGTGGTAGAGTAATAAAAAATAAAAATACTTAAATTAAAGAAGAAAAACTAACTTAATCCACCTATGTGGTTGGTGCCTTCCTCACTCTTTTCCAACAAAGGGTGATATGTGATATGATGGGTTTGGACACAAATTTCGTTAAGTTCCGGAATACAAAAAAAAAAACACACATATCACTCAAGGGCTCATAAGTTGCATCATAAGTGGTCAGAACTCGAGATAGGGTTGCCAGATCTTCAATGTTTTAAACTCGGCCTTTCAATTACCTTACCAACGATGGGTCGGATGATGGATCCGGACATTGTTTACATACATTTAAGTGAGATCCGGCTACAAAAAAGTGCATAAATATCACTTAAGTGGTCAGAACTGGAGACAAGGTTGCCAGATTATCAATGTTGTAGACTCGTTGGAAAGGTCTTTTGATTACCTTACCAACGATGGGTCGGATGATGGATCTGGACATTGTTTACATACATTTAAGTGAGATCCGGCTAAAAAAAGTGCATAAATATCACTTAAGTGGTCAGAACTCCAGACAATGTTGCCAGATCTTCAATATTTTAGACTCCTTGAAAAGGTCTCACGATTACCCAACCAACGATGGGTCGGATGATGGATCCGGACATTGTTTACATACATTTAAGCGAGATCCGGCTACAAAAATAGTGCATAAATATCACTTAAGTGGTCAGAACTCGAGACACGGTTGCCAGATTATCAATGTTGTAGACTCGTTGGAAAGGTCTTTCGATTACCTAACCAACGATGGGTCGGATGATGGATCTGGACATTGTTTACATACATTTAAGTTAGATCCAGCTACAAAAAAAGTGCATAAATATCACTTAAGTGGTCAGAACTCGAGACAGGGTTGCCAGATCTTCAATGTTTTATACTCGTTGGAAAGGTTTTTTGATTACCTAACCAACGATGGGTTGGATGATGGATCCGGACATTGTTTACATACATTTAAGCGAGATCCGGCTACAAAAATAGTGCATAAATATCACTTAAGTGGTCAGAACTCGAGACACGGTTGCCGAATTATCAATGTTGTAGACTCGTTGGAAAGGTCTTTTGATTACCTTACCAACGATGGGTCGGATGATGGATCCGGAAATTGTTTACATACATTTAAGTGAGATCCGGCTACAAAAAAGTACATAAATATAACTTAAGTGGTCAGAACTCGAGACAGGGTTACCAGATCTTCAATGTTTTATACTCGTTGGTAAGGTTTTTTGATTACCTAACCAACGATGGGTTGGATGATGGATCCGGACATTGTTTACATACATTTAAGTGAGATCCGGCTACAAAACAAGTGCATAAAATTAACTTAAGTGGTCAGAACTCGAGACAGGGTTGCCAGATTATCAATGTTTTAGACTAGTTGGAATGGACTTTCTATTACCTAACTAACGATGTATAGCATGATGATGTTTGGTTCAGTTTACTGCCATTTATTCAACATCTGAAAATATGCAAAAACACATTTTTATACATAACTTTTGAACTACTTATCGAAACTTCAAACAATTCAATAGCACCGTATGGGACCCTAAACCAAGTCGAATGCGACTGGTTTGGTCAAAATCGGTTCAGCCAGTGCTGAGAAAACTGCGTGACATTATTGGTCACATACACACACACATACACACACACATACCCACACACATACACACACACATACACACACACATACACACACACACATACACACACATACACACACACACATACACACAGACATTTGTTCAGTTTTCAATTCTGAGTCGATATGTATACATCAAGGTGGGTTTTCGAGCTTAAAATAAAAAGTTCAATTTTGGAGCAGGATAATAGCCTTACCTCAGTGAGGAAGGCAAAATATAAGGGTAATTATCTACCAACTCACACGAAATCGGGAAAAGTTGCCCCGACCCCTCTTCGATTTGCGTGAAACTTTGTCCAAAGGGGTAACTTTTGTCTCTGATCACGAATCCGAGGTCCGTTTTTTGATATCTCGTGACGGAGGGGTGATACGACCCCTTCCATTTTTGAACATGCGAAAAAAGAGGTGTTTTTCAATAATTTGCAGCCTGAAACGGTGATGAGATAGAAATTTGGTGTCAAAGAGACTTTTATGTAAAATTAGACGCCCGATTTGATGGCGTACTCAGAATTCCGAAAAAAACGTATTTTTCAACGAAAAAAATACTAAAAAAGTTTTAAAAATTCTCCCATTTTCCGTAACTCGACTATAAAAAATTTTGGAACATGTAATTTTATGGGAAATTTAATATACTTTTCAAATCTACATTGACCCAGAAGGGTAATTTTTTCATTTTGATATATAGACATAAGGGGTTTGCTTATAAACATCACGAGTTATCGCGATTTTACGGAAAAAAGTTTTGAAAAAGTTACTTTTTGCGTTTCTTTTTGTTTCGTCGTCCGTGTCTGTCGCGGGTGACCATGAACGGCCATCATCGACCAACTTTTTAAAACTTTTTTTTCGTAAAATCGCGATAACTCGTGATGTTTATAAGCAAACCTCTTATGTCTATACATCAAATTTTTTGTAATTGTCTGCTCTACAACTTTGTACAACATTGTTACACTCTAAAAAATAATCCTGCAAAGTTAGCAAAAATACGAAATTTTAAAATGAAAAATTTTGTTCTTAATGAAAAAATGACCCTTCTGGGTCAATGAAGATTCGAAAAGTACATTAAATTTCCCATAAAACAACATGTTCCAAAATTTTTTACAGTCGAGTAATGGAAAATGGGAGAAATTTTAAAACTTTTTTGTGTTTTTTTTCGATGAAAAATAAGTTTTTTTTGGAATTTGAGTACGCCATCAAATCGGGCGTCTAATTTTACATATAAGTCCCTTTGACACCAAATTTCTATCTTATCACCGTTTCAGGCTGCAAATTGTTGAAAAATACCTCTTTTTTCACATGTTCAAAAATTTAAGGGGTCGTAACGCCCCTCCGTCACGAGATATCAAAAAACGGACCTCGGATTCGTGATCAGGGACAAAAGTTACCCCTTAGGACAAAGTTTCACGCAAATCGAAGAGGGGTCGGGGCAACTGCTGTGTGAGTTGGCGGATAATTACCTATAAAACAATAGAAGTAGTTTTTTTCGTAGACCAAAGGTTGCTCAAAATGACCTCCTGAACATGGGAAAAATAAAAAAAAGGGCAGTAGAGGGTTAACCGACTTTAACTGAAATTTGATCAATCGGCTTGATGATTTAATGAAACCGTTTTTTCAATAATTTGTTGCTTATTAAATTTTGAACGATTTGATATAATTGAAAAAATAAATAAATAAAATCTACAAGCAAAATTAACTGAAAATTGCTTTTAATTTGCAAAAAGTTGTCGAGATGGAATGGAATATTCAAAATAATAATGATTGAATTGAACCGTAATGAGTTTTACATTGAAGAACCATAGTAAATTTTTAATAGGGCGTGACCTTGGATGTCAATAATTCACACTCAATGTAAACTGTTAATAGAGCAAAAAAATACGATCCAAGGTCATGTTCTTTTCAAAAGTTACTACAAATATATTGATTTTGATTCAATCAATTTAATTGTTTATTGCTGAAGGCTTATTAGTAGTTTTCCCTTAATTATAATCATAATTATAACCGAATTGCAACACATTTTTATATGTTATTCGTATCGGTTTAATGTCTTGAAAAACTCTTCTTAGTAGATGCCACTCCCCTATATAGGATTCGCACCGAAATTGAGAGCAGAAAATCACCCCCTTTTTGTGCGGTTATTGTGTTGTGCTGATGGGTGAAAAATAAAAAAAGCTTTCGAAGAACTCGCTCGCACACCCCAAAAGCTATTGATTGTTTCGGATCGGCCGGTGATGTGGCGCGCAAATCGACGATTGTTGAAGCTGGCAGCACTTCTTCGTAACTTGCACAGTGGACACAGAGTAGAAAATTTGGTGGTCAAAATATATCTGAAAAGGCAGGTTTGATTTATCAAAAATTTAAAAAGTTATTAAATCAAAAGAATTGTTTTAAAATATCTCTGTTTAAGCTAAGTCTACAAGCAGATCTCGTTCAATGCTCAAAACAGTTGAAAAAAGCAACCTCGCTCTAGGAGGCTTTTTACGTAAGCTGCCTCCCCTCGCGGTCAAAATTGGCACGGAACGTCGATTGAAGGTCCATCAGTCAGCAGCATCGGTTGGTGGTTAAACGCCACTAGAAAGAGCACTGTTTTTTTTTCACTTCTCCACGAGGGCACTTCTGCCTGCGTGGCTTTTAATGAAGATTGGCGTCATTTCGGTGGCTTTTGGCTTCTGCGGGTTTGCCCTCGTTGAACCAACCCGACCGACCACCCCTGATGGCTTGGCCCCCAGATGGTGGGCGCAAAGTTCAGGTCTGAGGTCGCACCACTGCTGCTGTTGTGGTCTGTGACGTAGGTGCGTGTTTTCTGTGGGGGTGGTCTTTTGATGTTTTGGGTTCGCGGAGTTGATGGGTTTATCGATTGGTTTGGGTGACAAAAGAGAGACGTTTTTTGCTTAAGATGATACAATAGCAATTATTTTTCAACATTTTCAATGTTATTCATTGGCATCGATCTATATCGATCGGTGCATGTTCAGGGAGCCCAAATCTATCATACCTTGACGATACATCGTCGAGTCGTGAAATTGTTATTTGGGATTTAGATTTAAGAATTTCGTTTTGTTGAAGCTTTCAATAATCCAAAATTAATTTCAATTGCATACCTCTAAGTATCCTCGATTATGCAAGAAGACAGAAAAAGAGACCATCAGAAAACATCTCAACATTTAGCACCATTTTACCCACATTTGAACATGCACACAGGCACATCATTTCTTCACTCAACCCCTTTTTGGACGAGCTACTTTTAGTGTTTTATTTTTTATTGCTCTTCGCGCCGACTGCCTTCAAATTTGCACTACACGACTTCAGCTCAAGAAGACTCCCCAAGAAACAAACTTTTCTTCTTCTTTGATGCTGACTTCAAACTGTCGATGCTGACTACGGTTGGAACATTGGAAAATAGGTTCATTTTTTCCTTCCCATCGATTCCACCACCCACCACCCATTCATCACCCGTCACCGTCGTCATCGTTCAGCATCAAACATCGTAATTACCATCGTCTCGACAATAATCAACTTTTGAGGGGGGGCGGACGGAGGTCTGGCCTTAACTGGCCGCCAGATTAGATGATGGTCAGCATAATTTGTTGGTGTAGATTTGATTTCTATTTCTTTTTTTTTTCGTTTTTCATCGTGACTTTGCTGTGATTGTCGAATCAAAAAATGAAAACAATGCTGCCACAACGAAGCAACAAAAAAAATGCCATAAACCGCCGCCGCCGCAACTACCGGCCGTGGGAAATGTTACCTCAGGTTATGGATTTCCTGCGGAGAACACAGCCCAACTAATCCGTCCCGACATGCAACAGTTGAAAAGTTTAAAGCTTTTCGGGGGAGCTATTTTTAGCAGCTGAGTGAAAAGCAGATGATTTATTAATTAGGCTGCGGCAGAGGAAATTATGGTGGCGCTACAATTATGATGCAATCGCAAGATATGGGTCTTGAAAAATGAGAAAAATGAAGACGGCATGGACTTTTTCAGCATAAAACAAGGGGTAATTTTATAATATTTTGCTTCAAACTTTTTATATTTCAAACCCAATTCTGGATAACCATAAGAAAGTACAGAACAATATTTTTTTTATTGTTGAGCACTTTCAGAATTTCCAGAATGAGCAAAAAATCTATGAATGTTTGAATTAATACTGATTTCGAAATATTGGTCGCAAATATTGTTGAACTAAATTTAATGATGTAAAATCGAATTTACAACCAAAAAGTACTCTAGTGAAATTATGATAAAGTGCACCGTTTTCAATTTAAAGCCATTTTCAGGCATTTTTTTTTTGAAAATATTCGCAGATATTCAGTTTTTTTAAATTTGTGATAAATATTTTTGAAAGCTAAGAAAATTTTCTGTATATTTTGATTTTTTAAACTTTGTTGATACGACCTTTGGTTGCTGTGATATTGCCATGCAAAGATATTTTTGAAAAAGTTACTTTTTGCGTTTCTCTTTGTTTCGTCGTCCGTGTCTGTCGCGGGTGACCATGAACGGCCATGATCGATGACGACCAACTTTTTCAAAACTTTTTTTTCGTAAAATCGCGATAACTCGTGATGTTGATAAGCAAACCCCTTTTGTTTATATATCAAAATTTTTGTAATTGTCTGCTCTACAACTTTGTAGAACATTGTAACACTCTAAAAAATAACCCTGCAAAGTTAGAAAAAACACGAAATTTTAAAATGAAAAATTTTGTTCTAAATGAAAAATGACCCTTCTGGGTCAATGTAGATTCGGAAAGTACATTAAATTTTCTATAAAATGACATGTTCCAAAAAATTTTACAGTCGAGTAACGGAAAATGGGAGAGTTTTTAAAACTTTTTTAGTGTTTTTTTTCGATGAAAAATACGTTTTTTTGAAATTCTGAGTATGCCATCAAATTTCGCGTCTAATTTTACATAAAAGTTCCTTTGACACCAAATTTCTATCTCATCACCGTTTCAGGCTGCAAATTATTGAAAAACACCTCTTTTTTCGCATGTTCGAAAAAAGGACCTCAGATTCGTGATCAGGGACAAAAGTTACCCCTTAGGACAAAGTTTCACGCAAACCGAAGAGGGGTCGGGGCAACTGCTGTGTGAGTTGGCGGAGAATTACACTGTATTAAAAATTTTCACAAAACTACGCATTTTCTAAAAAAATACTCAAAATTTCAATGTTTCAAATTTTTTTACATCCGAAATGTTTGAAAAATTCCGATCATTTGTTATCCAACTGAAATTATGAGTATTTTTTTTCGAAAATACGTAGTTTTGTAAAAAATTTTAATTTTTCAAAAAAGGTTGGTAAAATGTATTTAAAAATTCCGATCATCAGTTACCCTTATTGTGAAATACTGAAATATTGAGTATTTTTTTTCGAAGATGTGAAGTTTTGTGAAAACTTTAAGTATTTTCAAAAAATGTTGTTATTATATTTCAAATTTATGAAAATGTTTGGATCATTTGATACCCATATTATAAAAAAAACTAAAGCTTTGAGTATCTTTTCTAAAATTCGGAGTTTTGTGCAAATGTTCAGTATTTTCAAAAAATGTTGTTATTACATTCGAAAGGTATGAAAAAATTCCAGTCATTTGTAATGCAAAAAACTGAAATTTTGAGTGTTTTTATTTCAAAAATACGTAGTTTTGTGAAAATTTTCAGTATCTTCAAAAAAAAAAAATAACATTCGGAATGTATGACAAAGTCACGATCATTTGATACCCATATTGCAATAACAAATATTTTGAGGTTTTTTTAGATAAAAAAAATTGCACTTTCAAAATACAGGAAAGATACGTATTTTTGTAAAAAAAATCATGTACCTATAATTACAATGGATGGCTGCCATAATCCCGAATCCAAAACAAAATATTTATTTGATGTTTGCATGATTCTCAAACGATTATAGCCAATGTCCCAACCAAGTTTGATTGATCAAATCTCCAAAAAGACGTTGGACATATTTGCTAAGTTTATGTCGTTAAATTATAAAAAATTATAAAAGAAAACATTAGGCTTTATTTAAATAAAGATAGATCGGCTTAAATTAAAATGTTAAATATCATTGGATTAATTAAAAAAAAAAATATAATAAAAAATATTTAATTTCCTTTGATATTTTGTAGACAAATTTACAATGTAAAAAGTGAAAATTTTAAAAAATTGCAACGATTTGAATACAATTTCACGATTTTTACATCAATCCACATAATATAAAATAATTTAAACACAGTTTTGAAATAATTCCGCTGTCAGAATCGGCTTATAATTGGAACTGAATTAAAATAAGCGTAGTTATCGCAATTTTTCGAATTTTTGATTTTTCTTATGTTGAATTCCTCTATTCTTTAAGGTTTTTATTTATTTGGATAAAACAAAGTCTATACGTTAAAAACAGTTTTTAATTGGAGTTTTTAACACTAGAAGTAGAATTTCCAAAATATCTTGTACCAAAGTTATTGTTTTTTATAAAGAAACGAAAATATTGTAAAACAAATTCAAAAATCTTGTTTGGAAGCCGAATCAAATTTGGAATCGAAAAAGAGCAATTGGGCGTTTCAAGTTTGGCCGTCGCAATTTTTTTTTTCGGTTTATGTTTGGCATGAATAATTGAGAGGCCATTATTAAATACGCTAAATATCAATGGAATTTGACGCAATAACCTGAAAACAATGTATAAAAGTAAATTAATTACATTTTTAAAATTTTTGTTGTACAACACCATATTTTTTTTGCGTAATACCGTTGGCTTATAGTCCATAAAATTCCTTAACTTATGAACGAAGACAGTAGGGGTGTTGGTGTTTTTTTGCAAAAAGGGAGGGTGTTGAGATTGCTGCCAAGAGATATTGGGTTTAAAAATAATCGTATTTCTAGCAGTAATTTGCAAAAGCTATGAGAAAAGTCAAACCGATCTCGGATGTTTATGGAACGTTTTAAAGTGCTTCAAAATACCATTCGAATGCAACTAAGAGAGATGGAATTGCTCAAAATTTACAAAAATTCGAACAATTTTAAGATTTTCAATAATTTTTGGACCTCAAACTTCAACGCTTGTTTTATCCCACTTCCTTTTGTCGTAGAGGGATATCATATTTGGCATGAGTTCATCTTATGTATAGAAAAACTAACGCTTAAATTTTCATCCAAATCGGAGCACCTCGATACGACCTTTAGCACAAACCGAATCAGAATCTAGAAAAACTGATAATTGACTTATTTTTTAACACGAAAAACTGTGTTGATCATTTATTCAGCTTTTCCTTTTTCATTTGACAAACAAGTCAACTGTCCCTTGCCCTTGTATACACATTTGACTGGACTCCAAACAAGACGATCATCTAGTCACACTTTTACCCCACCTTTAATTGATTTTTAATTACGCACCAGCGTTGGCATATCAGCCGATTTGCATCACCTCTTCTGCTGCTCACAATAGACAATTTGTCTCTAATTAGTGCAGACCAGGGCTGTAAACAATCTCCAGACGTCTCTATGACACTTTTAATGTGTTTCTTTCTTTTTTTTCTGACCGTCTCATCTTCGGTTGACACAATCACGGCGTTGCCATCATTTTTGAGCTTGTAATGGAGATATCTCGAGAGAGAGAGGGGGGAGGCTCTTGGTTAGTGAACCGAGGATCCCACTGAATTATGACACCTATATCAATTAATGACGGGATGACATCGGTGGTTATATTTCATAAGTTATTCGTAAAGGAAGCAATACCTAAACGAAACGTTTCACGATGAGATGCTTTTTAGTGAACAATGTAGGGGAAAGTGTTTCAAAATAGTCTTCTAATATTAATTCGTTATGACTTAAATAATGTGTGCAGGAATTCAAGGCAGGCAAATATATTTTCAAAAAATTTCTGAAATAATTTTTGAGAAAGTTTCATAACTTTCAAAAAAGCCCACCATACCCTTACGACGAACAAAAATGCAAATTACCATTTTTTTCACGCTCATCTTCCCGTGTTCAGCCTTAGTGCTAAAAAAACCCTCCTCAACTTTAAAGAAACTCCCACGAAACGGAAGAAAGTTTCTTCTTTTGCTGATGCCATCAGCGAGCCAGCCAAACAGCAGCAGCTATGCATTAAAGATGTTCGCATAATTTCTGGCTTTTCACGTGGGATGATGATTCGCGAAGAGGCGGAGGAGGAGCGGTTTTTTAAAAGTCTACCGAAAGTGAAATGAAAGCGCACGGTAAAGTTCGAAAACATCAGGGTTTGGGAGTACAACAGCAGCAGCCAGAAGAAATAGCTATCGCGATCAGCTGATCTGCACCGGGGCGCTCTTTTGGATGGTGGAATTTGAGTTTAGGGATGAGGTTCCGGTTCCATCGGTAGTCATAATAATTATGGAGATGGTTTATTTATAAAATCATAAGCTGGTCAGAAGAGACACAACATTTCAGGATTTTTTGGAACGAAATATATCAAATCAAATTATATTTAATTTATTAATCAATGAATCAATTAATAAGTACGGTGATAATTATGGTTCATGTTCCCAACAAGAAAGTCACGAAATATTCTAGCAGAGCTGGTTGTGCTAGAATCCTGCTAGAACGATGGAAAATTTATGCTAGAATGCTGTAAGAATATCCAACTCTAATAGAATTCTGCTAGAACCTCGAGACTGGGTAAAGGTACAAGTGGTTATGTTACGCATGACCAATGAATTCTATTCTATGAAATTTTATTCATTTTATTACAAAATTGCCTGTTTTTTGTCTCTGAGTTGAAATGGCTAGTTTCATGTCCAGTAAAAAAAGTCCCCCTAGTAGAACCTTTTTTGAGGGCACGGGCCACTCCAGAGTTTGGCCACAACTGTCGAAATGCCATTTTATTTCCAGAATCAAAAACCATGAAATTTAAAAACGATATTGCCACGCACTTGGTATTCAAAGGTTTATTTTTCATTTGAATATTACATCCGGATCTTTTTCATTTTTTTCATTGAAATGGAGTGAGGAAGGCACCAACTACATAGATAAATTATCTTAAGCCGCTGAAAAAAAGTTGCATTACCATCAAGGTGTCTAAGTTGGGCCATCCATAAACTACGTCGTTTTGTCTTTCAACCAATTAAATATGGTATTATTTTTCAAAAAAGTGTTCCACACACGGAGGAAAAAGAGTTCCCAAAATCCTGAACAAGCGTACATGAAAATAGGAACCACGAACAAAGTTTTCAAATTTCATGGTAGGGGAAATATACCCATTTAAATCACTCTAAGCCGTTTGACCAATTCTCATCACTTTTGCCGTTTTCCAATATTAAATCAACATTTTCAGTTGTATCATAAATGGAGAGTTGCTTGCTCACTGTTATTTAATCTATTCATTACTTTGGAACAGTCAAAAACACTGTATGTAATTCATGATCAAAGTTCTGATAGGCCGATAATAGAAATAGGCTGAGAAAGGGTATAGTTCCCCTACGTTTTTCAAAATCGTACCATGGGATTTGAACACTTTCCCGAGCATGGGTAAATAACAAGGGAAATGCGTAATAATACCTTTCTCTGGTATCAATACCAAATTTTGGTATTCCTGGACCCTTAAAAATTTGTCTTAAGGATTATGCAAGAGCAAAATGTGGTATCATACCAATTTAAGGTATTGTTTTGATATTGCAAAATTGCAGAATTTGTCAATGGTCGAACACCACATTTTGGTATTATTTTGGTATTAAAGTGTTTTACCAAATTCCTCTGAAACTATGGAAAATTTTGACCAATTTTGACAAAATAATTAATTTTGCGCTAAAATGATGTCTCAAAGCGAATGCTTTCATTGAAAACCGGAAATTTCAAACTTGATTTTAAACATTTTTGATATACCCCCTACAGAAATGACTTGACATTGTGGAAAAATTTCTAAGTCAGGATGCCACATTTTGGTATTATTTGGGTATTGAAAGGTTTCATCAATTTTCTCTGAAACAATGGTTTTTTTTTTAATTTTTGACGAGATAATTAATTTTGCGCTAAAATGACTTGAAACCCAAAAATGTTAAAGCTGATTTAAATTTTTTTTGTGATATACCCACTAATATTTTTTTCAAAAACGTTGAAATTTTTCTAAGTTGGGATAACCAAATACTTTGAAAAACGAGTCAATCAACAGATTTTTGAATTTTGGTGAATTTCAATCCAGTTTCATTTTAATAATACTTATTTTTCAATCTTGTTATTTTTCAGAAGCTTCAAGAACTTCAAGTACAGCCGTTCATCAATGACAAATGCATTCGGTGTGGTGAAGAATATCACTAAAAACAACATGGAATCATCAGGTGAGTAGATTTGGTTGTTGCATAAGGATCATTTACGTTTTTTTCACTAACTGCAACTGCTGCACTAAAAATGGTTAGAAAATAGCAAATTTTGGTATTACTTGTGCAAATACCAGCGACCAACATGTGCTCTTGGTTGCCCAGTAATAGATGGTAAAAAACCATGAAATCAAACCAATATCATCTTTGTGGAAGACCTCAGGAATACCAAAATATGATTTTCCAAGGGCGCGGGAATACCTAAAATTAAAACCATGACAATACCAAGTTTTGGTATTCAAGCAATGTTCAAAAATCCAGAAGACCTCAACTTGGTATTGAAATGATTTTATTTTGTGGTATTATTTTACCTTTGGAATAACATGGTATGGTATTGTTGTGCCCTTCCAAATACAAGCTTTTGGTATGATTTCATGGTATTTTACCATCTATTACTGGGCAACCAAGGGCACATTTTGGTCCCTGTTATTTGCCCAAGTAATACCAAAATTTGGTATTCCCATGTTATTTACCCCTGCTCGGGTTGTTCGAGGTTCCCATTTTCATGAACGCTTGTTCACGATTTTGGGAACTCTTTTTTCTCCGTGCACTGTTGCAAAATTATCTGAATTAATGTGGCTATTTGAACACATAGAGATAAAATTAAATACTATTTAAATTGAAATGTATATCACTTAAATGTAGCCCAAAAAAATTAATTGAAAGTTGAAATCTTCCCCTTCAATGTTATTCCAAAGTATCAAGGGTGAGGGACAAAAACATTATATCAAGGAGGCATTACACTATGACAAACAAACAACCAACTTGATCAGACACAAGTCAAAAACGCTTCGCAAACAAACATTTTGTTTACATTGTACTACAACAAACATGATTGGCAAACTTTTTGGGGGACTATGGACTTATAAACATTTTGACAATGATATTTTATTATTTTTATAAAAAAGTTATTTTAATCATATTACGATAATTTTGTGACTTTCTGTCAGTTTAACTGGTATGAAAATTATTAAAATTCAAAGTTGTTTTTAAAGATCCAATAAACAAAATTTTAATTTTTCGCTTCCAGTTATTTAGTAGTTTGTAGTTTGATATTTTTACCAAAAACCATATTGGTTCTAAAATGTTTCATGAGCAAGAAAAAGAATTACAGGGCAAGTAAAAATTTACAATGAAAAAGTTTGGACTACTTTTTGTATGACAGTAAACTCATTTGTCAAACTCACAAACTGTTTGTAAACAAACTTTTTCATAAACAGTATCAAACTAACTGTCAAATGTCAAAATCGTGTGTGTTTTGTCTAGTTTGTTTGTTTGTTAGTCATAGTCTAATACCTCCTTTAAATTTTGGATTTATAAAAACATAAACATACAAATACATGTGTGTGTGTGTGTGCAACCAACCAAACGGGACCACGCGGTCGCTTCTTACAAATTGAGTTGTTTCCATGTATTTTTAGATCTACATTCTATACATGCAAATAACTCGCATAGGCATTTGGAAGGTGTTAGCTCTGCCGAGCTTCGGTGACCCATTTCTACGCTGGCTAGCCGAGCGCGATGTACTTCAGCTTTCTCGACAAGCCCCGCCCTGAAGAACGTTTGGACCAATCGGATTCAAACGTTATTTAGAACTTCCGAACCCTTGTCAAATGGACAAGGACCCAGCGCGTATATAGTTGATAGTAACAGTATTCCTAATTCCAATCATAGCTCACCAAGTCGCGATGGCCTAGTGGTTAGCATTTTTGCTTACCAATCCAAAGGACGGGGGTTTGAACCCCGACTCGAGCGACTTTGATTTTTCGTTCATGTTCAGAGTTTCAAGATTTATATTTCCTATACTTTCTCGTTGGGAGCAGATGGGAATCGAACCCAGGACCATTCGCTTACAAAGCGAACACCGTGACCAGTCAGCCACGGCCGCTCCCTATAAAAACATAAACATAAAAATACATATACTTTTTGTGAACAAAAAGTATCAACATCTAACGAATTTATATTAAAAATTTCCAACTCTCCTTCAACAATTTCCAGAACAACTTCAACCTCCAAGATAATGCATAAACACATCTGAAATAATGGAAGTTTTACTCCATAAATTTTTATCAAACCTAAGCTTAAGATAAAAAAAGCCATTTCCAGAAAATTACTCATAAAAAATGCACCAAAAATAAAAATTTAATATAGAAAAATTTATTATAAGAATATCTAGAAAAAGTTTAAAAAAATACAGTTAAAAAATAGTGTTGTTATTTTGAAAGAAATATCATGGAGAAAACATTCAATTTTGCAAAGTAATGTTATAAATATTCATAGTTAATGAGTTAGTCGGCATTTTTGATTAAATAATTGATTTAATGATGCAATTTTAAAAGTACTGCTGCTGACATACTAAAAAGATTGAATTATTTGAAATCAAGAATGCTAGAAAATACTGAGTTATTAAAGAAAAAAAATGTTTTTCAGGTTTAAACATCAATTTGTACACAATTCCAAATTCTTTTTGATTAAGTTAAAGCATACCTCAAACAAATTTGGGACATAATGTTCAACATTTTGTAACATTAGGTATCATTTAATGCTTTATAATATATTTTTTCGATAAAATTTAATAACGAAGACACATTTTTTGATAGATTTGGATTTTTTTTTAGAAATTGAAAAAACGGATAAAATTCTTAATAGTTTGTTGAATTTTTGTTTGTTCAAATTTTACATTAGTCCTCATACAAAGAACAATTCTCATGTAGAGCGTCCAATTTCCCGTCCCGGGAAAAAAATTCCCGGGAATCCCCGGGATTTCCCGAAAAAAAATATTTCCCGTTTCCCGGGAAATTTCTAAATTTCCCGGGAATTCCCGAAATTCTAGCGGAAGTATACATTTTCTTAACTTTTTGGTACATTTTTGAAACTTCAAAATAAATAATGAAAGCACAAAATTTTATGTTATCAAATTTAATTTTCTGTTCTTATTGAACTTATCAGTTCGTCTGAAAATTTCATGTCAAACTTTATTTCAGATGATATTAATTTCTGAAGCATTCACAACTTGGAATAGATTTTGTTTATTTGTTGGGCAACAATAATTGCGATATTATGAAATGAAAATAAACAATTAAAATGTGTTATATCATTTGAAAATAAGGTACCTCTTCCCCCCAAGATCAAAATTTATTTTGTTTACGTTTTGTTTATCATGACCAAATTGGAAGAAAATTAAATTGGTATGTCTCTAAGAGGATTTTTTCAGGAAAAATTAGGTTAATTTGTTTAAAAGTGTTTGAGAAATTACAGTTGAAAGTTGATAATTTACAGAGCACTAGAACTACCAAGGGCGTAATATTTAATAAAAAAAACTACTTCGTATTCCCAAAAAATGCAAACATATTTCAAATAGTTTTGAGTTGTGATTACATAAAAATTGTATTTCAAGTGAATAGCCGATTTTAAAAGTAAATTCAATACTTATCGATTTATTCATGAGATTAAACCAGTTAGTTTTGTTCTGGATAAATTATTTGGCTGCTTTCTGACGTAAAATATCGCTTTAAAATAACAACAAAATCACAGGTAGACGTCAGACCAAGGTTAGTAAGCAATAAGAAAGCAACTCAATTTTAAAAATCATTTAGCATCACTAAACTGAAGCTTGAGCAAATAAATCACTTCATTGATATGTGTTTTATTTTTGAAATTTGTTTTTTTTGTGCGTTTTTAAAGGTGTTGAATCTATTTTTTAGTCAATGTGTTCATTGCATATTATTAAATATTTGAAAATGATTTTTTTTTAATCTTAATTTCATCATAACAGTGGTGTAATACAGAAATGTATGTTTCACAATACTTTTTAGTAACCATTAATTCACCATAAGTTTTCTCTAAAATTATTCTTCAAAATATCTCACTCTCCCTACAAAAGGGTTTTCAAAGCAAATTGTTTGAAGATCTCCCACCTAATCTCCGTTACATATTCATATTGGAGTACTTTTACCACCCGTTTTCCGGTCCATAATTACCACCCCAAAACGAAAGCGAAAGGGCAAACCAAAAACAAACTAGATGATTTCAGTTTGATTAATCACCCCTCTTTCGCGGTGTTAATTAGCACTTCAATAAAACGCTCTAAAAAGCCAAAAGCATGTGACGTGATGGGAAACTGAAAGTGTTCACCTACTTCCTCGATGGCGTGTTGCGTGCCTCCGTCCGCCCGATCTCCGATCTCAGCTCCGCCGTACGTGATCAACCCCCTCCGGGTATACTGTCTAGCACTGATTTTCACCAACTATTTGTTTCACCAGCCTCCCGCACTTACGCACGATCTTCCGTTCAGGGTCACTGCACCCCTGAACAACACACACACACTACCTAGTCCTGTAGCTGTTCGTTCCACCTAGTTGAACACTTTAGAATGCACAGATTCGATTCTTCTTCGGAAGGGGTCAGTCTCGCGTGACCAGTCTCCTCTACCGTTGACACGGTTCTTCTTGGGGTAGGTTGTACCAGAGGCACAAGTACCAAACGATTGCACGACCGATCCGCGGAACGTTCAGCACGAGAATGAGCTGCCCAGCGTTCGCCGAGATCTTGCGGATCTTCGGTACACTTCAAGAACACACGATCACGAAAAGTGGGAAAATCCCAAGGAAATCCGCGAAAATCACCTCGCGAAAGCACTGCAGAAGGTTGGAAGAGAGTCCTGTTCTGTCCGGTGTTCAAGATCCGATCCTCGTCAGATCCGACCTCCTCCGGCTTTGGTGAGGCTTGCAAAGAGACTGAGACGGGTCTCATTACCGCGCGTTAGTTTTATATTTCTTAGCACTTCTTCGGTCGGTCGTCCCCTGTGCACATCATCTCTTCGCTCACTTGCGTCTTGTGTTGTTGTCTTGCCCAGCGCGGGATTCCCGCAAACAGACGTCGAAGTTGTTGTTGTTGTTGCCGCGATCGCGCGTCGTCGTTGGCCCCTTCGATGCCGTTTTGTTCTGTGCGCCAGTTCTCTCCGGTTTTGCGCTACTCGCTCTCAGCTTTGCGCGAATCTTGCTCTCTCTCTCGTTTTAGTGCAAATTGTGCGCGATTGTTATGCTGAGTAGAGCAGCGAGAGCGCGCGCCCGCGTAGGAAAGTTTGGGCACTTTCGAGTTGACTTTCAAGTTGTTTTTGTTTGTTGAAGGATATTGGAAGCTTTTGACGGTGACCCATTTGCATATGCATACGCGATCAATATGGGAAGGGGTTGCGATTGGAACTTGACAGTGAAATTATGGAAATGCAAATACTGAATGATGTGGAGAAGTGAATGAACTTTAATCCTGCTGGACTTTTCTGTTGACCACAAATATGTTAGAGTCTTGATTTGATTATCCGAGGTCATCTCTAAAATTTCACTTTGAATTTTCGAATCAAGAAAGTCTTGTAGTCCTGAATATCAACCTTTTTCATTCCATTCTCCTTTAGGCTTATCTGAAAGAACTTCATTCCCATACAAATCCTGAAATTATTTACATTACAACAAGAGAAAATAAACTATAAAAAAGCTTAACCAATTTGACAGATTCTATCATAATCTACAGATAAGTTTATTTCTTCTTCGTATTATTATAGCACATTTTATGGAAACCTTCCGGAGCCCCATGGAACCATGTACGGATTTCATGTACGGTGTTTCATTCAAATTAAAAAAACACAAAATTCAAAACATAAAAAATGCAAAATCCTGAAGAACTGCTCAGCTCGAAGCTCGTCTTTTAATCTAAAGGTGGCAAAAAAAACAAATTTCAAGCCTAATTTTTGAAATTTAGCTTCGCTTGGGGACGGTGCTTTTAGCGGATTGCAAACTAGATTTCACCATGTAATGAGATGATTGTCTAAGGCCAAGATGCCCTGGCCTGATGCGTGATAATTGGGAAAAGAACGAGTTTCACCTAAACCAGATTCACACCAACATGACATTGCCGGCCGCTCCCATCTCCATGTTCAGCGCGCCACGGACAAAGAAAGCGGTTTGGAAGACGGGAAGTTTCGATACTCTACTTTTTTAAGGGGATAAGGTTAAATCTTCACTTTATTCCCAAGTAAGTTTCGATTAGAGTTGGACCGTTTTTGAGAAGGTATGAAGTTTTGAGGATACGCCTCTTAGTAAGCTTGGTATAATGTGTATGTTGCTATGCAGTTGTTTGTTTACTTTCGAAATGAAAACGTCATTTTACCGTAGATTTTGAAATTTTCCAAACCATACGTCAAATTTCTAATTTGATTATTTTTCCATTCAAATTAATTTCAAAAAAATGAACTCAAATTTCTAAGCTAGGTGCAATTTTCTATTCTGTTTTATCCTAAACGCAAGCTAAAGGATGTTGTTGTCGATACAACTCCCGTTCAGTTGATAAACAGCTATGTTGTGACTCTACATAATTTAGCAAAAATAGAACGCATGCAAAACATGAACAAGACTAGAACCAAAGAAGTTATAAAAAATCAACCAAACTTTGTTGCAAAAAGTATCAAAAAGTAAAAAAAAAAATAGTCATGAAAATTTCTTGTGTCTAGATTCTTAGCTTTGTTTGTTTATATTTCTGGAGTTTTTTTTTTGAAAAGGTTCAAAAAATCAAATTTTCAATTTTTGCTTTTTGAGTGTTCACCTTGAGTCAGGGGTATTAAAAATCAAATTTTTTTTTTTACTTTGAACTTTTTTGCAGTTTACAAAACACTTTTTCTATAAAAATCAACATCCTTTGCTAACACTTGCTAACGTACATTCGAGCTTCTCATTACTTTGAAACAGTCAAAAACACTTTATGAATGTTGTTATTTAAGGTAAAAGTGCTGATAGACCGATTATAGAAATGCGATGAGAAAGAATATATTTCCCAATTTATTAGTTCAATTTATAAATCATAAATTTTCAATGTTAGTTGAAAAATTGAAAGTAAGCAAAAGTTTTGCAAACTTAAACATTTTCGCTACCCATAATCCCTACTCATAATACACTGGTATTTTTTTGAAAATTTATCATTTTTATTGTAAAATAAATATGTTTAATTTTCGAAATTCTGTATGAAAACCCATTTTTTTTATCAATTTTACCATTTTATTAGGAGTAGGGATTATGGGTTGCGAAAATGTTTATGTTTGCAAAACTTTTGCTAACTTTCAGTTTATCAACTAACAACTAACGACAAAATATATATTTTCAAAAAACTAAAATGTCCAGCATGAAATGGTCTACTGCTATCTGTTTTTTTTTTAATTTAAAATGTGCAGCAAATGTTTAAGAAAATGTAAATTTAAAACTTTTGGTTAGACCCTTGCTATGATTTGGCATGAAATGCGGATTGATTTAATCTTATTGTTTTATATTTCGAAACAATTGTATATTCTATTTAAGTGAAAAAGCGTTTAAAATTTCGCTTCTTTTGATACCCAAATTGCATAATTTAAAAAATTAAAAAAATCGGTATTTTGTGATTTTTTTTGAATTTTTCAATAAAAATAACTCAATTAATGTGAAAAAAGCAAACCCAATTTCGCTTTATTAAGAAAATTTTAGTTCTTTCGAAAAAATAAGGTAATTTGTGAAATTTTTAGTATTAAAAAAACTCTATTAAAGTATAAAACGTTACTTAATCCACCGGAAGGTGGTTGCTGCCTTCCTCCTAAAAGCCTTGCAACCACACACTACGAAAGCTTTGGCTAACGCTTACTTAGTAAAGACACTATACATCTGAGTGCTGCCATCTAGGTATGATAAATTTAATGAACCATTTGAAAGCCCTGCAGTGTTTGTGTGCGTGCACTGAGCGTAAAGTTCCGACAGCTATCCGCCGGAGCTTTCAAATTATGTAAATAATGACCCTTTTTAGTATCAACCAAAACAGTTTTTCGAACATATCTTTTAAAGTACTGCACCAAGCCGGATGAAATTTAAAAAAGACTTAAAGAACCTGAAGGCAAATCCAAAAACATAGATCCGGACAAAATCGGTCGAGCCAGTTCCGAGAAAAGTGAGTGAGAAAAAAAATTCTACGTCCATCCACACGCACAGACATTTGCTCAGAATTTGATTCTGAGTCGATATGTATACGTAAAGGTATATCTGGGAGGCTTATTTAAAAAGTTCAATTTTTGAGTGATTTTATAGCCTTGCCTCAGTGAGGTGAGGAAGGCAAAAAGCGTACCAAAATTCACTTCGTTTGCATACTAAATATCACCCCTCTTCGATTTGCGTGAAACTTTGTCCTAAGGAGTAACTTTTGTCCCTGATCACGAATCCGAGTTCCGTTTTTTTGATATCTCATGACGGAGGAGCGGTACGACCCCTTCAATTTATGAACATGCGAAAAAAGAGGTGTTTTTCAATAATTTGCATACTGAAACGGTGATGATATAGAAATTTGGTTTCAAAGGAACTTTTATGTAAAATTAGATGCCGGATTTGATGGCGTACTCAGAATTCCCAAAAAACGTATTTTTCATCGAAAAAAAACACAAAAAAGTTTTAAAAATTCTCCCATTTTCCGTTACTCGACTGTAAAAAAATTTTGAACATGTCATTTTATGGGAAATTTAATGTACTTTTCGAATCTTAATGGACCCAGAAGGGTCATTTTTTTTATTTAGAACAAAATTTCGTGTTTTTCTAACTTTGCTGGGGTATATTTAAGAGTGTAACAATGTTCTACAAAGTTGTACAGCAGACAATTACAAAAAAATTAATATGTAAATATAAGGGATTTTGCTTTCAAACGTCACGAGTTATTGCGATTTTACAAAAAAAAAAAAATTGAAAATGTTGGTCGTCGTTGATCGTGGCCGTTCATGGTCACCCGTGACAGACACGGACGACGAAACAAAGAGAAACGCAAAATTAACTTTTTCAAAACTTTTTTTTCGTAAAATCGCGATAAATCGTGATGTTTTTAAGCAAATCCCTTATGTCTACATATTTAAATTTTTGTAATTGTCTGCTGTACAACTTTGTAGAACATTGTTACACTCTAAAAAATAACCCTGCAAAGTTAGAAAAAACACGAAATTTAAAATTAAAAATTTTGTTCTAAATGAAAAAATTACCCTTCTGGGTCAGTGCAGATTCGAAAAGTACATTAAATTTCCCATAAAATGACATGTTCCAAAACATTTTACAGTCTAGTAACGGAAAATGGGAGAATTTTTAATACTTTTTTAGTGTTTTTTTTTCGATGAAAAATACGTTTTTTCGGAATTCTGAGTAAGCCATCAAATCCGGCGTCTAATTTTACATAAAAGTCCCTTTGACACCAAATTTCTATCTCATCACCATTTCAGGCTGCAAATTATTGAAAACACCTCTTTCTTCGCATGTTCAAAAATGGAAGAGGTCGTACCGCCCCTCCGTCACGAGATATCAAAAAACGGAACTCGGATTCGTGATCAGGGACAAAAAATACCCCTAAGGACAAAGTTTCACGCAAATCGAAGACACTTTGTTTGATACCCGTATTGCAAATCATTAAAATTTGAGTAGCTTCGAAAAAATATTTCATGAACAATTTTGGGTACATATTTTACTTTAAAACTTACTGAATTTAAAAAAAAATATGTTCCTAGAGCATTGAAAATTCAACATAATATGGTAGGATTAATCGATTTTAAAAAGAGTTTAAAAATGAGTTATCGCCCTTTATAGGCGATTTGATTATCGAAATAACGATAACGATAGATTATCGTTATCGTTCCGACGACAATGATAGAACTATCGTTATCGTTATCGAGCCTCGATAATTTTATCGTTAAAAAACTTGATAAAGGTATAATTCACATTCTTCTCATACATTCTTCTAAATTTCTTGCATTGTTGGACTTAACATTACATTAATGTGAATGTTAAAACGACCCAACAATATTTTAAATTAATGTTTCATGATTAAAATAAAAAAGAATATTTTGGTGGCTCCCGTAGTTGAATCATTCTAAAGAACAATCAAACAGGATTAAAAGGATGAGACTTTTTTCTATCCAAATCACGAGCAAAAAATTCTATTTGTTGACACAATAACTCTACTCGGATACGCACGCAATTTCTTCATCTCACACGATATTTTCTAATTTATCAAAAACACCCCGCAAACTCATGTTTCCCATGTCGACCTAGGTGATTGCCCCATAAGCTTTGCATTTATTCTCCGTGGCATCGATGCCGACGAACGTTAAGACCTTCGCGATCGCGTTCTGCCAGGGGTCTGTTTCGCACATCTCTCTTTCTCTTTCTCTCGCTGAACACCGCGTTGTTGAACACAATCTTCTTCTCCAACTCTACGGCATGGCTGGTCCAAGAACTGCAGTGCGGTGCAGAATGTTGACTGCATTGTTTGCTTCTTCGAGACTTGGTGTTGATGATGGTGGGGGATTTGGACGAGGTTGTGTTTGGCTGTAGTGACCGTGTTCTCACCAACAAACAGCACCACTATTGAGCAGATCACTTGTTCTGCGTTCAGCTCTCTACGGCATGCAGCGCTCGGAGCAGGCTTCCGAGATGTGCAAGATCGCTTCTTCCATTCGTTGGCCAAATCGGTACCGTTCTGTTGTAATTAGGCCGGTATGCATTGCCACTACCTTGTGCGTGCGTGTGAAAGTGTACGCGTGTGCAGTGTACGTTGGTGTCGGTGGAAATTGGCTTCAAAATTACACAAAATTTGGCCGACCTACGTGTGGATCAAACCGACCAACAGCAGAATAATTGAGCGAAATTATTCGAGAACCTTCAAAATATCAATTTTGAGCGCAGAAAAATATCAAACGTATAGAGGGCTAATCGAAAGCCCGGAGACTATTCTTACTCCACTCTCCCTATATGTTTCATTCACGTGGTGATGGTTTGGGGGTCATTGCTGGCTAATTACTACCCTTTGTAAAGTACCACATGGTGTCGCTAGGTTCTCTTAATTATTTTTGGAGTTTATTCTACAACATCCAAACATTTTTTTTTGTCCTTTTGGTTTTCATGCTGTTCCGACCTACCTTATCTTGGTTTTTGCTAAAATCGACGAAAATTGCCATTTTTCGGACCCCCCCTAACACGATGTAGGTCACCCTAATGGCCAAACAAAAAAATACGGGTCTAATTATTTCGGGCAGGGAACCCCCAGAAAAATGTTGAGCCCGATCCGAGCACTTTTGTTTTTTTCCATGCTGTTTATGTAAGGAAAAAAAAGTGCAATTTATGTACACAGAAAAAAATAATGTAAATTTGGAAGCTGTAATTTTGGAAGGTTGAATATTACCTCTTTTATGATATAATTTTACCTCAATTAAGACTGAAAATGTGACATTACACCAGAAAAGTGGTAAAATTATACATTTTCAGAGGTAAAATTACACCTTTTTTCTGACATAAAAGATGTACCCCTTCCCAGATGTAATATTACCATGATTTTTTTTTCTGTGTAGTTTCAAAAATTCGTTTTCATGTTTTTTATATATATTATAAGACAAAAAAATTGAGGATACTTTGTAAGTTTCAGTTTTCAAGCAAATTGTGAAACATGAATAGTGAAATTTATCCTTCTTATATCTTCTCTAAATCATTTTACAAAATGACAATTTACGAAAAAGGTTAGGTAATATGGACATTAACCTTGAAATAATGGTCTAATGCATAACAGTTAAACAGATTTCTTCATTGATTTTTCCCCCAATTCAATCCACCGTACCTTAGTAGCGGAGATTGCTCAGCGGCTGGTGAGAAAAAATAAAGCACCGTTTTTTTGCACAATTTTGCTAATGCATTTGGGAGCCGCACTGCAAAAGGTCATCCACGTGCAAAAACAAACACTTTCGTGCCGAAATACCTCTCGAAAGTGGTCATTTGAGGTATGATTTTTTCAGTGGTATAAATAGGGGGGATTCTCATATGTTTGGAAGGGTTCTATTTCCACCCAGTTTCGGCTATTTTTCTCTTTTCATTGCTTTAAATTTTTCAAAACGAGCGCTGATGAAGAGTTTTTTTTCTCATCAGCCAACATAATTACAGTGAAACCTTCCGAAAGGAACCACCCCTTCGTGTGATGTCGAACGGAATTTCAAGCCACGAGTTGTTGCACCAAGTGGGGCTTTACCAAATCTCGAATCTAGCCCAAGCCAGTTCTGCGCACGTTATCAGCCATTTTATGCGTGTTTTGATTGCGCTCAAACCCAGGGCGGCCCAAGCAATCTCGTAGACAAACGGTGTACCGTAGAACGAAGGCAAATGGAGGAGGTAGATTGCACTCTATGGTACTGACGACGATCGAGGAGACGCAGCGGAGAGTGAAATAAATAAACAAAACGTAAAGCGCTCTGCATCAAAGCAAAACATCGAATCGTGCAAGGTAAGACGGGGCAGAGCTTTCGTCATGGCGATAATTGCTTGGGAAGAAGAACAAGAGGTGTAAGAATACGATGATAATTACTTGGTAACTAGACTTGAGCTTCGTGGGTGGGGCATGAAAATCTTTATTAGAAAAAAATCACGAAAAAAATCATTAAAAATTGATTAAAGAAAACATAGTTTATACTCATTACAATAGTTCATGACTCACAATCAATGACAATTTTGGACATTTAGATTTATTTCTGTTCCTAACCCAACCGTCTAACGCTAAACTTTTTTTGAGTATTTAATTTTTTTGTGATTAGATCAAGAAACATTTATATATTTGTTTGCCTGCTTCACCGAGGACAGGCCCGAAAATGAACATTTTAATTCGCTCAATGTCCCGTATGCATTTTTCATCGCTTTTGAGTTTTTGGTGGAGTCTTCGCTAGGAGACGGGGATTTTAACGGATTGCAGACTAGATTTAGCCATGTGATGTGATAATTGTCTAAGCCCAGGTTGCCGAAAAATTGATAATTGGGAAAAGAACCAACTCCACCTGAACCAGATTTCTAAAAACCATGACAGCCGTCCATTGCCGGCCGCTCCCATCTCCACCGGATACCAGGGACAAGAAAAGGGATTTGGAAGACGGGAAGTGTTGATGCTCCACTTGTTTAAGGGATCAAGGGCAAATCACCACGGTGTCCCCAAGGAAGTTTCGTTTGGAGTTGGACGGTTTTTGGGAAGGTGAATAGGGGGATGGCGCCGCTATTTTTAGACCACGTTTTCCACTTTTCTCATCAAAACTTACTACTTTATCGACTTCATTTAGCTGGGCGAGATTCGCTATTAAAAGCTCAAAAATTGCGACAGATGGCGCAAAGCATCGAAGAATGACGTTTCAAATTTTCGCTGTTTGGTTCGTTCGGTTACATAGGAATGCAAACTAAAAATTGAATTTACAGCTCTTAGAACTACTTTTGAGAAAAAAAATCAAGTAGTACGAGTGTAAACTTCTTGCCCTCTATAAATTAACGCAATAAAAAAAATAAAAATAAAATTGAAAAAATAATATTGTTTAAAATGACAGAGCATCAAAAGTTAACAAAGTATCAGCTCGAATTTTTGCTCTAAAATTGTTTTGAACGCTGGAATTCAACAAAACAGAATTCGCATACATAACCTCAAAGGGCGGAAACTTCAATCGACATTCTTCGCTCTGTTTTGCTACTCAACACTAGATGTCGCATGTCGTTTAGCTTATGAATGCCAATTGCCGTTCAAGAGCCAAACGACATGCGACACCTAGTGTTGAGTAGCAGAACAGAGCGAAGAATGTCGATTGAAATGTCCGCCCTTTGAGGTTATGTATGCGAATTCTGATTTGTTAAATTCCAGCGTTCAAAACAACTTTTGAGCAAAAATTCAAGCTGATACTTTGTTAGTGCTCATTGCCCTATAAAAAACATATTTTAGACTTAAAAACATCAATTTTCTTGTTTAAAACCTTTGCATGGCAATATCTCAGCAACATAGGGTCGTATCAACAAAGTTCATAACAGCAAAATATAGAGAATTTTCTCAGCCCTTCAAAAATATTTTTGTCAAAAGTGGGCAAACATGTGCACTAATTTAAAAAAAATTAAAACATCGACTATTTTCAAAAAAGTTACCAAAAATGGCTTTAACTTGAAAACGGTACACTTTATCAAAATTTCACTGAAGTACTTTTTGATTGCAAATTTGATTTTACATCGGAAAATGAAGTTGAAAAATTGTTGCGACCAATATTTCGATTTTTTGAAAAAATCAGTATTGATAAAAAAATCATAACTCGGTCAAAGATTTTTTGCACAACCTGGAAATTCCTGGAAAAATGGCTTTTGATGTTCTCAAAAACATATCAATAAAAAAAAAGAATTAAAATAGTGTTTTTTGGCAAATCAAATTTAAGTAAAAAAAAAGTAAATAAAAAATCACCTAAATTTTTTAAACCATGTATTATTTTTTTCAGTGTAGTCCTTATCCATAACTACAACTTTGCCTTAGACACCAAATCGATTAAAAAATTCCTTCAAAAAATACAAATTTTGGAATTTTCATACATCATTTTTGTATGGACAGCTGTCAAATTTGTATGGAAAATGATATGGACAAACTAATGATGCAAAATGGCTTCTTTGGGCATACCGAAGGCACCAAAAAAGTTTCAGCCGGATTAAAAAATACAAAATAATCGAATGACCGAAATCTCAGAGAAGTGCTCAGAGAATAATAACAATTAAATGTTGGAAAGATTTTAAATATGCCCTAATTGATTTTTAAATTAAAATCCTGTTTATAATGATAATGTTAACAAAACTATTTAATGTTTAACTTCTTGGAAGATTTTTTTATAATCCATCAAATTTTGCTCGTTAATGACCAAGCATAATCACAAAAAATGTGAAAACTAACTACACAAAAAACAAGGTTCTTTTAGATTTGATGATAGGTTGTGCTTCAAATATTTATTGTTTTATCAAAAGAAATTAAAAGTAACTTATTGTTTCAAACATTTATTTAAAAATTGAAATATCAATAAGTTTTGAAATTTTGTTCAGAAATTCATGTTCAACAGAACACTTACTGTATATTCGAGCACATTCTTCACCTCCACTGACACCGTTTAATTTCGCCATCTTGTAGTCTTCATCCAGTGCGGCGTCGTCCGGTGGTCTAGAAAATTAAATCATTTCTATTTATCCATCTTTTTATTTCGTCTGTCACTGCTGACCACAAGACTGTAATTCAAATAATATCGTGCAACACTTACGTAAACACCACATCCAGGATTTCCCCAATCAACCCGTTATGCTGCAACGGGGTTTCCGCCACTTGACAAATCGTTTTCAGCAGACACTCCCGGCCATCACCTCCCCACGATTGGAAGATTCGTTCCAGCAACCGGTACAGGTCCTTCCGGCTATTGTCCACGTAATCCTCGCTCAGGACACGCTCCTTGAAGAAGTTCTCCGCGTGTGGCCAGATGATCCTCGCCGGAATGGCGTAGTTGGCCTGCAGGTTGACGGCCAGGGCAACGCTGCGGACCACTTTGTGGGCCCACCGGACCGGTGTCACCGAACTCAGCACAATTTTGCAAACTCCACCGTTCGGGATCATGGTGAGCCAGCGTTTGTGGCGATGATGAAACGCTTCTTCCACGTCATGTTCGATGTCGTGGAGGCAGGTTTGGTTTTGATCAACCGTGGAAAATTGTTGAACTTGCACGCTCAAAATAATGACCAGGAACCAGGCGAACCGGATGAACATCTCTGGTTGACGGATTGACAATGTTTAAATTATTCTCACCTTGAAAAGGGTTTATATCACTTTCAGTGCATTTAATGTATATGATTCATCAATGGATGATGACCGGCAGTTTTATCAAACTCAAACAAGTAGAATTGTTGTATGAATTAACAATATCACTCAAATTAACTAATTTTCCATAGAACCTCTCTTTTTGACGTGTGCTCATTAGGGTGTAACGGACGTGTCAACAGAAATAAATGTTCTTAAAATTTCTGAAGTCAACTGTTACCAGCACCATCTACATTCAGGTTGTCGAATTTTTGGACGATGATTTTGACATAAGCGATCGCGTTTTAATGAAAAAACTGAAAAATTGATATGCACAAACAAACGATTGTGTTATTACACCCTAGTGTCCATAGGTTAGCAGCCCCACCAACTCATAGGAGATTTGGGTCCCAGAAATAATTAACAGTTTTGTGAAGAAACAACAGAACAAGAAGCGCACACAACGTTGCAGCCGGTCTATCGCGACGCATGTGAATAATGAGTTAAGGGTCTTTTTTTTAATAACCTTTCTACCTTTTATTCGTGAAACAACTTTTAGAGTATTTTGAATCAGGGTTGAACAAATAAATTGTCGCACTCTAAATATTGTTTCAAAATTTCTCATGGGGCAGTATAGAACAACAGCGATGACAAAATGTTTTATTTATGTCTGGAATATCAACTTCGTATTGTTTTGAATGAAGAAAGGCCCTATGGAAAATTACTCAATTTGAGTAGGAATGATAATTTTAAAAACAATTTCTGCTCGTTTGTGATCTCTAAACTGCATGTCATCGTTATGGAAATACTACACATTGAACGCATGCAGAACCAATAAAAGAGGTGATAGGAGAAGAAACCATCTCAAACATTGTCTAACCGTTAAACAAGAATGATCAGTTTGGGCGTGGCTGCGTGTATTCAAAAAGGTTCATTCAAAACTTTTATCGCGTGTGTGTGTGTGTGTGTGTGTGCGTGTGAGTGCTTGATTTTTAAAACAAATTTTTATAACATTGAGTAGCCTTCCCAAAAGGGTAAGTACATTTTTTTTGTTTTTCGATTCTCATTTGACTGTTATTTCAAAACAAAGAACAAAAATATAAATTAAAATGGCCCAAAGATGAAATGTAAATAGTGGACTCTGCTCGATCCTAACTTCATATATGATCAATTTTAGAATCAACTTTTCTTTGTATTTTTTTTTTTGGATTTGATTATGTGAAAAGAAGTCATTTTGCATCATTGGTTTTTTTTTTGCATTGAAGTCCCCACGCAATTTTGGAAAAAATGGAAACGTAAATGTATGTAAATCTGTACTTTGATAAGAAATTTTCTGATCAATTTGGTGTCTTCGACAAAGTTGTTTGGCACTCGGGAAAAATCTGATTTTTTATTTAACTTTTAAAAGCCAATTTCTTAATTGTTGAAATTTTTGTGATATGTTTTTAACGACTGAAAATAAATCTTCCAGAAGTGCGTGATGGTGGCAAATCTGGTTTAGAAGACATGATTTTGCGAAAAACCATGTATTAAAAAATATCGTAAATATCGACAAAAAATCTACAGCAATAATTTTTAAATCAAATTTAATATGACATGCACCCCACCAAAAGCAAAGAAATTATCTATTATTTTCTGCCTAGAACTCGAAAGTCAGACAATTAGTTTATGAAAAACAGCCTCACACAAAACTTGAATAGATGAATAAGATTTTTTTTCTTAGTGTTACCTAATTAGCCTGTAATTTTCAACTGACGATATCTCGGCAACTATTGGCTCGATTTTTAATTTAAAAAAAGATTTTTTGTGAAATTTTCAAACTCATCAATAAAAAATATTTAAAATTTTTAAAATTTGACTAATTTCTTAGTTTTGACCAAAACATAAATTAAATATTTAGTTAAGATCAGATAATTCCGCAAAAGTTTCATTTCTTAACATTGCAAATCAATCATCGTCATTATCATTAGATGAAAATAACATTCTAATTTGGTGACACTTGAAAAAATAATTTTCATCGATCCAAATTTATTGCCGAAACTAACCGCCCTTTTTCAAAGATTCAGAGTAAAAAATGTTGTAAATTTTCTCAGCTAATACGGCTTCATCCATAAAGTACGTCACGCTAAAATCAGCCAAAATTTATCCCCCCCCCCCCACCCCTTTGTCACGCTTTTCCTATACTTATGACATGCAATGTAACACTTGCTCAGACCCCCCTCCCCCCTAGAATGTGACTTACTTTATGTATGACGTCTATAACAATTTTTCAGAGGTGATTTTCATTCAAGAAGTATTTTTAAAGTGCAAAAAAAACAGAAAAGAGTTCATAAACTTAAACAATAAAGTAGCTATAACTCGGTAACGGTGTATTTAAAAACTAACCTAATCCACCTATGTGGTTGATGCCTTCCTCACTTTTTACCAAAAGTGGGTAATATGAGAGGTTTAGTTCCAGAAAAAACACAGATATAACTTATGTGGTAATAACTCGAGACAGGGTTGCCAGATCTTCAGTGTTTTGGACTCATTGGAAAGGCCTTTCAATTTCCTAAATCACGATGGGTCGGATGATGGATCCGGACATAGTTTACATACATTTAAGAGAGATCCGGCTTCAAAAAAGTACATAAATATCACTTAAGTGGTAATAACTCGAGATAGGGTTGCCAGATCTTCAATGTTTTGGACTTTTGGAAAGGCCTTTCAATAACCTAACCAACGATGGGTCAGATGATGGTCCGGAAATAATTTACATACATTTAGGTGAGATCCGGCTTCAAAAAAGTACATCAATATCACTTAAGTGGTCATAACTCGAGACAGGGTTGCCAGATCTTCAATGTTTTGGACTCATAGGAAAGGCCTTTCAATTGCCTAACCAACGATGTGTCGGATGATGGATCCGGACATCGTTTACGTGCATATAATTGAGATCAGGATATTTGCGAAAACACGTTTTTAAACATAACTTTTGAACTACTTATGGAAACTTCAAACAATTCAATAGCGATGTATGGGACCTTAAACCAAGTCGATTGCGACTGGTTGGATCAAAATCGGTTAAGCCAGTGCTGAGAAAACTAAGTGAGAATTTTGGTCACATACTCGGTCACATACATACATACACACACACATACACACACACATACACACACACACATACACACACACATACATACACACAGACATTTGTTCAGTTTTCGCTTCTGAGTCGATATGTACACATGAAGGTGGGTCTAGGAGCTTTTAATAAAAAGTTCATTTTCAGAGCAGGATTATAGCCTTACCTCAGTGAGGAAGGCAAAAAATGAGTACTTTTCGATTGCAAATTCCATTTTGCACAAATGAATTAAAAAAAATTCAATACTTTCAACAAAACCATTTTTTTTCAAAAATTCATGTCTCTGATTTTGCACCATCATTCACTATGGCTAAAGAGATGTCCGTTTTAGTGGCTGAAAACATATACAGTCCAGACTCGATTATCCGAAGGTTTGTTTGGGATTTCGGATAATCGAATCATGAACAAAATATTTTTTTTTATTTCATTTTCTTACTTTAAACATCAATTTTGAGTTCTGCGACCCTGTTTTTGTCGAATTTGAATGGTTTATTGCGTTTTGGATTATAAATGTATTTTTCAAGATTTCATCACAGCTATTTTGGCCGCCATATTTAATTTAAAAAAACGTTACTTAATCCACCCTAGGGTGGTGGTTGGTGCCTTCCTCACAAAAGGGTGCTATCCAAAATAGACACAAAAGGGTGGACTTTTCAGTATTCTATCAACTTGACTAAATATTCATACCATCAGATTCAAACGATAGGTCGCATGAAGGATCCGGACAACATTTTCATCAAAATATTTGAGATTCAGCCTCCAAAAAGTGCATAAATAACACTTAAGTGCTTATAACTTTTGATAGGGTTGTCAGATCTTCAATATCTTTGACGCATTGGAAAGGTCTTTCAAATACCTTTCTAAAAATATATAACACGATGGGTTTTCTTACAAAAACCACCCTTTTTACAATCTTCCGAACTTTAGTCAGAATTGTTTTTTAGCATAACTTTTGAAGTACTTAACTAAACTGCATAATTTTTAATAGCGACTTATGGGACCCCAAGACGGATCGAATGAGGTCAAAACAGACAAAATCGGTTCAGCCAGTCTCGAGACAATCGAGTGACAATTTTTTGATCAACATCAACATCACACAGACATTTGCTCAGAATTTGATTCTGAGTCGATAGGTATACGTGAAGGTGGGTCTAGGAGGTCTAGTTGAGAAGTTCAATTTTCGAGTGATTTTATAGCCTTTCCTCAGTAAGGTGAGGAAGGCAAAAAATGTATTTTTGGATTTGACCTTTGAGTGTCTGATTTCACTTGTATTTCCAAAAAAAATTTTAAAGCATTCAAATTAAAATGTATCTGGTTTACAGGTACTAAAAATTACATTTTTCAAACTTTAATTTATTCTTATGAACTCATTAGCATGTAATTTTTAATTAAAAACATAAAAAGAAATTGAAACCAGAAATAAGCATGGAAAATTAATTAATATTATAATACAATTTGAGCTTTCAGAAATACTAAAGAGAAGCAAAATTTCAAATTTAATGTTTTCCATGAAGGAAAAGCATTCCTGTAAAACTGGAATTTTGTGAAAAAATAGTTTTTCTCATTCTAGCTAATTTTATTAAACTAGCTCCCGATTTTCGATATTAAAAAATAAATAATTTTTACAAAAAACACATTTTAGCTCTTAGATGAAGATTAAACTGTTTAGAAAGGCTTTGAACAGGCCGAATTAAAATTTTAATTGCTATTATGAAGGTTTCGGGACCAAATAGCCTATGTTTGATAGCAGTTTCATTTTTTTGTTTTGAGCATATCAATATCAAAAATAAGCAAAACATTTTATTAACAGAATTCCAAAACTCGAATCTTTGAAAAAAAAATCTGTGTTTCGCACAAAAACGTTAAAATTGCTTAGCTGGAAAAACATCATTTTCACCAAAACTATGATAACATGAATACGTGTGTGATGAATGTTGCGTTATTCAATTATGTTAATTGTATTATTAGAAAAGCAAAACCTGTTCCACAAATCATCATCCTCATTCGTTTTATTGAAAATGTCACGGACCAATTTTGACATTTTTTTATTTCGGTTCTATAAGCAAGTTAAATTTCAAAACAATTTCTCAATTTTGTAATATCAAGGTTTTCGTTTATGACAGGTAGGGTAAATATACCCATTTTAATCACACTAAGCCGTTCGACCAATTCTCATCACTTTCGCCGTTTTCCGCTATTAAATCTACATTTTCGGATGAATCAACAATGAAGAGTTGCTTGCTCACTTTTATTTGAGCTATTTATTACTTTGGAACAGTCAAAAACACTTTATTAAAGCTGTAGTTCATGATCAAAGTGCTGATAGGCCGATAATAGAAATAGGCTGAAAAAGGAAATAGTTCCCCTACAACATGTTTTTTTATTTTTACTTGTTTATTTTCCAGCAATTTGAATAGTGGATATTGCATCCAGCAAACCATGCCCGTAAGAGCATTCGTGAAACGCACGATTGCAGTTGACCCCATGCAAGCCATACTTCCGGGCAAGTTTGTACTCTTCATCAATCAGCTCATGTTCGTAGGGTCTGCGAAAAGATATCATCTTATCATCATAACCTTTCCATAATAGTACCAAATACTCACGTAAAAATCACGTCCAAAATCTCCCCCAGCATCCCGTTGTGACCGAGCGGCGTTTCGGCCACCTGGCAGATCGTCCTCAGCAGACAGCTCCGCCCGTGGCCACCCCAGTTGTCCACCATCCGTTCCAGCACCCGGTACAGCTGCGGTCTGCTGTGGTCCACAAACTCGTCGTTCAGCCGCTGCTTGAAGACGTGCTCCGGAACGGGCCAAATGATGCGCTCCGGGATGGCATAGTTGGCCTGCAGGTTGTGGGCACAGTTCAGGCTGCGCACCAGCTTGTGGGCGAACCGAACCGGGAACACCCCTCCGATCACGATTTTGGCCACTCCGCCGTTGATGGGAAAGTTGATCCACCGCTTGAGCCGGGAGTGAAGCTGTGCTTCTTTGGATGTGGAGTTTTCAAAACAGGAAGTGAGACTCACTAGCGCCAGCAAGACGAAGAACGCCCCCAGGGATGACCTCTTGAAAAGGAGGAAGCTCATGGTTGTGCACTGATTTGTCGCAAACTGATGCAGAACTGAGCTGGGGTATCGTTGCGAAGATCTTTGAACCCTTCCGAGCCAGTTGGACGAATCATACTGAGAATACAGCTAGTAGAAGCTGTGAGAGGGGATTGAAACGGTTCCGTTGAAAGTAAATCGTACTTTCGCTGTACGTCGTGTGACAATTCCATGTTTTCCTAACCAATTTGAGCGTACATTCTTGCCGGTTTCACGAGCACGTTGAGTGACGTGGCTTGATGAAGAGATACGTGATATCTTTCTAAATAATACAGGTGAGATATATGTCCATATTTTTGTATTTTC